>NC_140987.1:219657507-219790717 GCF_052327205.1 Somniosus microcephalus
CTGGTTCAGATAGTCTTAAAACAGCTTCTAAACATCCAATAATTCTGTCTGTTATTCTGCTAGGCCAAACATACCTGTGAACTAAGTAGGAATTTTGTAACATTTGATCACATGTCCATATTAGTATAACTTAGATTACCGGTGAATGCTGCATCAGATAAAAGATTCATATAAAGCAACTTTATCTCACGTGGATCTAAATAGTTACATTTGTTATAGAATAGATCACATGCAACAATAGAACCAAGCTGTACCTAGAAACTTTCAAGACATTCAAAGTATTTCCTAATAAAACATTAAATAACATTTTAGCACATTCTAGAGCTTAAGCAAGTAACTAAGGAGATTTAACTAAAATATATTTTACCCTTTTCCACAACTATAGTGAACAACACATCATGATGCAGTTTGTTGCAATATTATGCAAAACAATGCAGTTTCAGGGATGATGTACATGGGATCACTTCTCAAAACTGGAGGATATTTGCTTCTGTAACTGATTATACTGGACTACAAACATGACTCTCGGCTAGCAGTTATAATTACACCCACATTAATATTAATAGAATATCACTATATTTGTCATTCATTTAACAACATACAATTGATGTAGGGAAATGTCAGTTTATTGCTTATGTGGAATATTTTCAAAAAGTGAACAAGGACATGTAAAGCTTAAAAATGTAAGAACAAGCTGATTAGTACAGCATAGAAAAAAACAAATTGAAAGAGGTAATAATTAGGACAAGATATAAATAAATAATTTGGAAGGATTGTGAAATAGACACGACCACGAAGCCAGGAAACAAGAACAAAATAAAAGGATGAAAAGTATGATGAAATAAATTAAGACATAAATGAAGATTTCAGAGAAAAAGATTGAATAGACATGTATCTTTGTTCAAAAATACTGTAGCTGCTAGGTTTTGAAATATATGGATGAAACTATGCAACATAAAGCAGGATGTGGGTAATGATGTGTGTTAAAATTTGTCCCAATAAATATAAAGATTGATTAAGCCACTAAAATAAGCTACAACAAAACAAACCGTTGTTCAGTACATAATTACTTCACCACTATCTGATTGCATATGTTTTATAAATAATGTCTATTCGACAGGCTAATGTGATTTTATTTTCTTTCCAACACTGTCAGGGTGTTTCTAGGTCAACCCTTTGCTTTCATTAGGATTTATAAGGTTAATGTTCCAGTTTATAAAAAGCTTTTGAAAGTTATTAGATGTAGAGTTAAAATCTTGCGATTTTTGCATTACTGACATCCTTGTAGGTTCCTTTAAGATTGATGTGGCTGTTTTACACAGCCTGAAGAGAATGAATCATAATCCATAACTCTCAAATGCTTATATTGTGCTTACTTTGCATACTCTGTAAATCAATGGATAAATGTATCCTTCATTTGAAAATCTGTTTCGCAACTGCAAAAAAAAATGCCAAGGTGGAACACAAGGCTCTTGACACAATCTAAGTTTGAAAACTAAATGCATTAGAATATTTTTTCAGGTTTTGTAGTAAAATAATTTTCTGTGGTTTTTAATCTCCCATAGATTAGTTAATGCAATACAGTATATAAATGCTAAAATAACCTCCAGTTGATATAATCTATAAATGCTAAAGCAGCTTTTAGAAATGCAAATAATGACCTTTCTTCCAGGTGCTTGAGGATAGGAAAAGGGCACAGGGCCTGATCCAGATTAGTATATTTTTATTATTTTATTCCCATTTTTATTTTTCTCCTAACAGGTCTGTTAGTGTCATACAGGCAAAATGGTCTGAGCAACAGAATCTTCCATTAATTTTATCAGTGTAATACCATGATCCCCAAGGAAGAAATCCAATCCACATGGAAAGGGAACCATACATATTTTCACAACATAGTTTTGCTGCTTCCCCAAGATGGTCATCTAGTTTCTGTTCAGGATTCTTCCAATTACTTGACTGAAGGAATACATTCAATTGACAACTGAGGTTTTGAGTGTCTGGCAGTTTTGGAGCCAGAATTCTTCTGACCTTTTGGTTGGTAGCCAATTGCTAAACTGCTTGAATTCTGAGGCAGCCAAATGAATGTTATAGTTTTTTAAATTAATACAATATTTTCAATAGGAAATATCATGTGGCAGCATACATTAGTCTTTATTTTGCTGTCAATGTGACAGAAAAGGCCTTTTCTGGCTTCCACTTGCTTCAAAAATGTAAGTTTGATTTGCATGTATGCTTTGACCTTTCAACTGTCATCTTAGATGCAAAATAGGGGGAGAAGAGTGTCAGCTATATCAAATAAAGAGTTTATAACTATCATACTTCCCCCCACTGCTTCTTCTAACTTACAAACCAATGCATAGACTCCTCCTACCATTAGTTAACTTTCAGGTAATATAATCCTTAAGGTCCAAAGGCCTAGAAATTCACTATGGCCCCGCCAGCTGGCTAGCGCCCAAAAGTTAGCGCTGGGCGGGAAGCCTATAGCGATCGTCAGATATTCATTGTTAGCGCCCCAATTCGGAAGCGGGCGCTATACCAGGGTGTGCCCGCCTCCGCTTGGTGCGCTGACACTGAATATCAGCGCTCTTGGCGCCGCTGCGCCAGGCGCTGCGGAGCGGCAGGCTGCGGTACTGCAGGCCTCCTCCTTCTCTTAAGGGGGAGCTGCCTGCAACGGGGAGATTGCCGCTGGATAGTGCCGGCAAATGAGCCCGGCACCACGGAGAAGTGCCGGACTCGCGGAAAGCAGCCGGCAATGCCGCGGGGGGGGGGGGGGTGGAGGAGGCCGGGGAAGGAGGTGCGGGCAGGCGGCCGCCGCAAAAGCGGCCGGCCGCACCTTCCGCTTTAAAGCGCCCCACTAAGGCAGCAGGACGGCCCCGTTTTCTGGTCGCTGTTTGCGGCCGCTTCGGAGGAGGCGGCCGCAACTAAATATGGGGATCGGCGCGGTTTCGGGGCGGAACCGGGGCACTGCGCACACCGATGACGTCATCGGTGCCGGCGCAGCGCTAACGGCTACCGCCGCCAATACCGCTGCGCTGAATATCTGCGCAAACTCATTTTTGGCGCAAAATCACCCTTTAGGCGTTAACTGGGCGCAAAGCTGGCAGCGCCTTAATGAATTTCTAGGCCAAAGAGTCCTTACTTATAATCACTCACAGGAATTGAGTGTTCCAGAGGCCTAATTTGGCTGTAGATGAGCAATGCAATTTCAATGTAGGTTCTCTCAATTGGGCACAATGAATGGTTGTTACTGAAAAACTCTGTTGTCCCCAAAGCTGGGCCAACCCCAATAGAAGACAATGAATACTACTACCTCAGTAAATAAAATGGTAACAACATTTGCATTGTGACTTGAGACTTATTGCAGCTTTAGTTGACAACCATAATGATGAAAATAATCAGAGTGCTTTGAGATCAAGAAGATGTGCATTTTTAAAAGACTGTTCATTCAGTTTTAACATATTTCCAACTGAGTGTAAAAATGATAATGTAGCACATTGGTGAACTAACATGCTGCACTGCAGAGTAGCAGGATGTGGACTTAGCCATGTGATTCACATTGGGTATCTGATTTCAGTCATCTTGGAAAGGTATTAAGGCATTTTTCTGGAAGTAAGGAAAATTAAAGAGCTTTAGCAGAAATCAGCATTGTAAGCACGGAAGCTCAACGTAAACTTGAGGAACAGCACCTCATCTTCCAATTAGGCACTCTGCAGCCTTCCGGACTCAATATCGAGTTCAACAATTTCAGATCATAACCTCGGCCCCTATTTCATTTTTTCTTGTAATTTTTCCACTCCTTTCCACCACCCCCCTTTCCTTTTGTTTCTCTCTCACATCTGGCAGCTATCTCTTGCCCTGCCAGTACACTTTACACCTTATCTCAGCCTATTACCATCTCGTCTAGCTTCTAATACCTTTTATTGTCTCTTTTACTTCTTTTGTTTCTTTTATTCTTTTGTCCGATCGCAGCCCTGCCTCCGATCTATCTTCTTTTCTTTCCAGTTTTGAAGAAGGGTTCGACCCGAAACGTCAACTCAAATTTCTCTCCACGGATGTTGCCTGACCTGCTGAATTTTTCCAGCATTTTCTGTTGTTATTTCGGATTTCCAACATCCGCAGTATTTTGCTATCATCATTGTAAGCAGTGGGTTCGGTTTTTGTTTTTGCTGTTGGAGCAGTTCACCTCCACTCTTTATGGAACCTGTTTAATTCCATTGAAATCAATGGAATGAGATCTCTAAAAGGCAGGCGAGCTGCTTCACCACGTTACCACCCAGCCAGTGAAGATGAAAAACTACCTGAGTGTTTTTTTGTTGAATGCAACATCTTTTTGAAATAGGATTATGTTCCATTTGTAATGGCCACAACATCATCGCACATGACTTGGCTAAGTGCACTACATACTACCAACATTTACATTCAGCATTAATCTTTCAAGAGCATTGGGAAAGACCCAGGTCTGCAATGCTAGTGGCTTATTATATTATTTTATTAATTCGAGACAAAGATTATAACTAACCATACTTCTGGTAGCTCTGTTTCTAGATTGGCATTGTTATAGTCCAGTATCTGAGCTGCTGACTCAATAATGAAATTCATAAATGCCTTCTAAGAAAAGATATAATCAAGCATAGTTCTTTTTGGAGATTGCTTAAAAAACATTTCATGTCCTGAAGATGTACTTCAGATGCCTTGATTGATTTGATGATATGGTACAGTTTATTCCTCAGAGTATTTGCCAAAGAATTTTGAAAGGCTTTGTAATCCACAGTATTGCCACGCCCCGTATGAATTTTGTACCTGTTCCAGAGGATAGTTTAAATATTTATCATCAGTAAGGAGCTGAATGCCACATGCCTGCCATGGCATGTGTAGCACCAGCTGAGCAAAGATCATTAAGTCAGAACTAATCAAGCAACATTTTTGCGTAATATTTTGTGCCCATCAAGGTAAGAATTGTCAGTTCTGCAGAATAAAACATTTTCTGCATTTTATATCCAGAGTCTGTATCACACACTCCCAGCACAGGCTAAGCAAAGCTTTAGTAACTATCTACACTACCCCAACAATATGTTTCGACTCCTTCACCCTCAGAAGATCACTCAGTGTGCAGCATGCTAACATTTCCCACATTAAGCATATTTTGATCTTTTTGTGATACTGACAATTTAATGCCAACTTAAGAACATAAGAACATAAGAAATAGGAACAGGAGTAGGTCATATGGCCCCTCGAGCCTACTCCGCCATTCAATAAAATCATGGCTGATCTTCAACCTCAATTCCACTTTCCCGCCTGATCCCCATATCCCTTGATACCATTAGAGTTCATAAAATCTATCTATCTCAGCCTTGAATATACTCAACAACTGAACATCCACAGCCCTCTGCGGTAGGGAATTCCAAAGATTCACAACCCTCTGAGTGAAGAAATGTCTCCTCATCTCAGTCCTAAATGGCCGACCCCATATCCTGAGACTATGACCCCGAGTTCCAGACTCTCCAGCCAGGGGATCAGCTTCAGCATCTACCTTGTCAAGACTTCTCAGAAACTTATATGTTTCAATGAGATCACCTCTCATTCTTCTAAACTTCAGAGAGTAGAAGCCCATTCTACTCAATCTCTCCTCATAGGACAACCCTCTCATCCCAGGAATCATACTTGTGAACCTTCATTGTATCGCCTCTAAGGCAAGTATATCCTTCCTCAGGTATAGAGACCAAAACTGTTTGCAGTACTCCAGGTATGGTCTCACCAAAGCCTTGTACAATTGCAGCAAGACTTCCTTACTCTTGAATTCCAAACCCCTTGGAATAAAGACCAACATATCATTTGCCTTCCTAATTGCTTGCTGTACCTGCATGTTAACTTTTTAGAGGGCTAGAAGTTCATTATAGCCAAGAAATGGGCAGTGTTTAGGCTAAAAATGATTAAGTAACGCCAGTTGAAAATTGTCTAGGCTGCATGCAAAATTCGTCCTCACGCCTCATTAAAATGACTGTAGTCATGAATCTAGTCTAAAAGCTCAAGCTCATTGGTGCTACACTGAAACGATGGACCACTATTGGGAGCAGTCTAAAGACAAGTAATGATTGCCACAGGCTTTTTTCACTACTTAAAGGAAGGTTCACTGATGCTGCAGCACCTCATTCTCAGCATTGTTGGGTGTGCAGCTGCCTCAACAACCATAAGAAGGACAAGGAGAAGGAGCACTTATTTACAAATCCTGATGGCAGATCTCCACCCCAGGGAGAGAGCCCGGAGGTTTTCTGAGGAAGCTTTGGAGGCACTGGTTTTAGTGGCAGAGAGAAGGTGGGTGGTCCTGTACCCGGCAACTGGCAGGAGGTCCTCACCACAAGTCTGCCAGACTATGTGGAGGGAGGCGACACACCACATCCCGGGTAGCACTGTGGTCCCCAGGGCCCACACCCAGTGCAGGAAGAAATTTAACGAGCACACACGGGTGGTCAGGATGAGTTAAGGCTTCATCAAATGCTAAATACCACCATCTGTACCACAAACTTCACACACTGCTCAATGTACCACACCCCCAGCACTCACCCACCAACAATCTCTACCTACCAACACGAACACTTACATCTCACACCTTGCACACATTGACAGCTATTCAACTATGGCAGGCACAAGGGTCATTAGTTATTAGAATTCATGTGATATTTGTGATATAGCTAAATTTATTAAGTGTATTTGGAATATTTTGTGGTCTCTCATTTCACCTTTGCACCCCAGAGGATGCTGTGATATGGCATGAGACAGGGATTGTATGATGGGGATGTGGTGAGCTACGGGGATCTGGGGTTTCATTCATGCGAACCAAAGTCTGATGAGCTGGTCATAGACAGCCCATCCGGAAGGCCGATTGTCTTGTTGCCTCCGTCCTCCCTCCTTTTCCTGCTCATACTCCTCCTCCTCCTCCTCTGCCTCATCCTCTTCCGCCTCTTCTTCCTCATCCTCCTCTGCCTTGCCCTCTTCCTCCTCATCCTCTTCTTCCTCATCCTCCTCTGCCTGGTCCTCTTCCTCCTCATCCTCCTCTGCCTCGTCCTCTTCCTCTTCATCCTCCTCTGCCTCGTCCTCTTCCTCTTCATCCTCCTCTGCCTCGTCCTCTTCCTCCTCATCCTCCTCTGCCTCGTCCTCTTCCTCTTCATCCTCCTCTGCCTCGTCCTCTTCCTCCTCATCCTCCTCTGCCTTGTCCTCTTCCTGAGGTAATCCCGCAGCCCTCATGACTGTGAGGAAGTGTTGTGAGCAGAAGCCTTTAACAAATAATGAGTGACTTCCGCACTTGAATCAACACTCCCTGTCATCAAAAAAACTTGAAATAACTAAAGAAAGCTGTTTCAGTTGCAAGAAGCAGCAAACATCCACTGAAACTGCAGAACCTTGTTAGTTGGAGCTATTTAAATATCGCTGCTGCAGCCTGCTTCCTGCTGGTAGACATCAGCTCTCCCTGTCGTTGTTCTGTGCTGCCATTAAGCTAAGTGGCTATAACGAAGTTGCACACTCACTGACACCACGATCTCCATGATGGCGAGGTCCCTGCCGATCGACTTTACCGGCAGCACTACCGACAATACCGATATGGCTTGCGGCGCTGGAACCGGCATCAGCTGTCGTTACAGCTGTCAACGGCATTTTACCGCCATCTTGTGGTGCTAACGTGTGGTGCAAACTGCACAAACTTTCCCCTCTGTGTTTGGTGCACAAAGACACTCAAATCTCTCTGAACACCAACATTTAATAGTTTCTCACCATTTAAAAAACATTCTGTTTTTCTATTCTTCCTACCAAAGTGAATAATCTCACATTTCCCATATACTCCATCTGCCACCTTCTTGCCCACTCACTTAACCTTATATATCCATCTGCAGACTCTTTGGCCATGATTTCCCCAACCTCAGCAGGTCCGTGGTGGGCAACGTCGGTGGCGGGTCCCAACTCCGCTGCTGGCTCCAGCCCGCTCTGTAGAACGATTTTATGTTGATTGGGCTTGTTAAGCCCGCCCAGCACATTTGTCAGCCAATTGAAGGAAACGGGTCTGATGATGTCATTTGATGACACGCCATCAGCTGGTTTCCTTAAAGGGACCATGCGCAAATTTAGTTTGATAGTTGTACTGCCAGTGTTCTACAGCATTGAGGTGCTGCAAACACTGACAAGCACTGCACAGAGGTGCACGGCTGCACCGAGGCTCTCCTATGACTCCCTCCATATGCTTATGGAGAGAGCCACAACACATAGGTAGGTTCTCTTCCCTTCCAATAGGCGGAAGAGACCTCCCCAGGAGATCAACGCAGCCTGGTTGCACATTGCACAGGAGGACACAAGCAGGGATGTCGTCAGGAGACCAGGCTGCAGTGGCGCAAACCTTTCAATTATCTCAGTAGATCACGAAACGTTACTGCCAAGCCACACTCAACCTCATCCTGCTGTGCCACTCATCACATCCCCATCACTCTGCCTTCCCTACCCTACTCCTGCACATCCTTACTCACACCAACATACCTTGCACCTCCACCCATCCCTCTCTATCTACATTATCACTTCCCCATCTCACTAGCCACCCCTCACACTCACCCTCATCCTAGTGCAATCATACCAACTAACAGCACACTAGGGTAGGCACTTGTGTGTTTTAGCCAGTGTTCATGTGAAGTTTCTGTTAATGTGCTGTCAAACATTGAAACCTTCATTTTTAACACTTTGCATTTTTGGACAGATTTGTGTGCACCTTTGGGAGTGGCTTAGTGAATGTTGAGACATAACGGTACCCCCTGCAATGCTGATGAGTGTGAAAGGAATGGCTTGGGCATTGTAGGGATGCTTTATGGTGTTGGTGTGGGGTGGTGCCAACCTGGCACATCATGTGGCAGCCAGGGTGTACAGCATCAAGTGAAGTAAATCTGGCCATGGTGAGGCCATCCCTGGCATCACGGGCAGCAATGTGGTTGGGTGCTGATGCCCTCTGTCCTGAGCAGCATCAGTTGATTGCGGAGAAGGTTAGTGTTGTTGTTGGTGTTGCTGGTGTGCCTGGTGGTGCTGGTGCTGGTGTTGGGGCTGATCGTGGTGGGATTCTGAGGACCAAGGTGAGATACTTTCAAGGGCACCGATGCTGATGGAATAGATGGCAGGTGAGGTTAAGATGACAGAAGCAATCTGTCAATGGTGAGAGAAGTTGTTTCAATGAGGTGACGCTGGATAGAGAGTTTGCTCCAAACACTTGCTGTGAAGGAATAAGCAATATACCTATTCAGAAAAATACATCATTCTATAAAAGAATTCTAGCCTTTGTAACATGACAAACTGAGCTTGAAAATCTAAAAACCTAACAATGGAAAAGCTGTAAACAGCATACAGGATATTGAGATAAGTTGTTGACACTGAATCAATAGCCTTATTGAAGCAGGAGGTTGGAGGTTCCTGAAAGTCTGAAGCCTTGGAAAGAACACAATGGTATACCCTGTTAAAGTGTCTTAAACCAACACTTCGGAAAGAAACACATAAATTAAAGAAACATATGCCTTCGTGAAAATGACATCAAATGAAACACGAGAGACATAATTCTTAATACAACCAGTTGAGGTAACTAAGAAGACAATGGTGCACCCAGTTGAGGTGTTTTTAATTTACATGTTGTAAAAAGATACAAACAGAAGACCTTGCTAAGAATGACATCAAATAGATGCACCAGCCATCACATTGTTTTTGTGATAAGCTTGAGACACCTACACAGGAGACATAATTCTTAATGCTACCAACTGAGCTGACTGTAAAAATGGCAGGGGTCAGCAGAAAAATGACTAGAAATAATTAGCTTACATCAGCAGAAAACTTCAAAGGAAATATCACTGCAAAAAGGGTATAAAAATTTAACTTTCAAATGGGAAGACAGATTCGCTGTAAGGGGCAAAGTGATTCTTGGCTTCAGAGGCAAGCTCTGTAAGTCTTCAACTTTGTGTACCTCGAGGATCAAAGGTATCAAAGGTGTTTGATTTTGGTGGATATCCTGGAATAAGACTGAGAAATGTAAAAATGTAACAAAGTTAAGATTTGAGAATAAGGATCTTTGATAATAAGATTGTAAAAGCTTTTTGTATTTGGAACTGTTAATGTTGTGATTGAAATACTTACTGTAATTACATGTCGGTTCTTTAATAAATCTATATATTTTTAGAATTGTCTCACATAGTACTTCTGTATCAAACTCGCGAACTCAATCTCTGTATACTCTTTGGTGAAGAGTTGCAGAATTCTGGGGGAGTTTTCCGGGCTCTCATAATATCCGGAATGTTACAGTCTAGCTAAACTTATTAAAAGTGCTATCTGGAGGATGGTAACATCTTCAGGTTGTTCCTTTCCTTTAGGGAGAGATAGTCTGGACCTTTAGACCCAATTAAGCATCTTTAGGATTCAGCTACCTCTAACTTTAGTTGAAAGTGAACGTCTGGGGAATACGCCTGATCCGGGGTAGCCCTAAAGGGGCTAGGACTAGTAATAATCCTTTCATTGCAACCTGCATAAAGCTCAATCTGTCTTCCAAATGCAGTAAGCAACAGCTTCTGAGCTTGTAAAGTGAACAGCTGTGAGATGGGAGCTTTTATAGCAAATTTGCAGCTGTCAAGTAATGAGATGATTCCATGGTCATACAACTCCCGACCTCCTTACCTGATATAATCCATGAGCAGTGTGGACCCTGTGGTCGACCTCGTAAAATGGTACGGTGAGCTCAAAATACTTTTCAATGGGCTGTTAACAAGGTCATAATGACTTGAAATGCCTCCCCCACCACTTGGTGTCGGGTCTGTTCAGTCCTGACAGACTGACATCTGGGAAAGTCACGTGGTGACGGGTTGACAGCGGGGTCCCGAGCCACTGTCAACAAAAATTTTTTCCCACCCGACCCGCCACTGAATGCGCCCGCTGATCCTCCGAAAAATTCCCCCCTTTGTGTTCTCCTCACAGCTTACTTTCCCACCAACTTTGTAGCATCAGCAAACTTGAATACATTACACTCGATCCACTCATCCAAGTCATTAATATAGATTGTAAATATCTGAAGCCCAAGCACTGATCCTTGCAGCGCCCCACTTGTAACAGCCTGCCAACCTGACAATGACCCATTTATTCCTACTCCCCGTTTTCTGTCCTTTAACCAATCCTCTATCCATGCTAATATATTACCCCCAACCCCATTAGCCCTTATCTTGTATCCTTTTGTGTGGCACCTTATCAGATGCTTTTTGAAAATCAAAATATACTTCATCCACTGGTTCCCCTTTATCTACCCTGTTAATTACATCCTCAAAAAACTCTAATAGATTTATCAAAAATGATTTCCCTTTCATAAAGCCATGTTGACTCTGCCTAATCATATCATAATTTGTTGTGGTGTTGGCTCATGATTGCTAAGTTTGGAATTGAGGCTGCCTGTACACATTTAATTTAGGATGTTTTAGGCATCAGAGAGAAAATACTTTCATCCTATCAGTGTAATCTGGATTTGAATCTAGGTGCCAGCCAGTCCTTATCAATCAGTATTTTAATTAACAGTATGCATAATAAATTTGAGATACAAGCTTTGATTTTGTAAAAAAAAGAAAGAAAATGAACTTGCATTTATGTAATGCCTTTCATGTTCTCAGGAAACCCAAAGTGCTTCATAGCCAATGAAAACAATCTGAAATGTAGTCACTTGTAATGTAGGCAAATGTTCATGTTACTATCGTGACTACTAAATAAGAAAATAAATCTATATGATACACTTGTGTTCTATTCACATTTCACCTTTTCACTGGAGCCACAAATAAATTTCTTGGAATCCATAGAATTAATAATTGTTGATCATTTTCCATTTTCATTTTGTTTGCAAGCCTTTTGGGTAAGCATGACCATTACTCCATTACTCACCATCAAATAACCTTGTATATCCAATATAATACAGATTCAAGAACAAAAACAAGTTTGGAACAGGAAAATGTTGAAGCACATAAACTGATTTTTTTATGTTGTTCTTCATATCAATTTTCAAGAACAACCATAGGAAGAATGTTATGGATTGAATTTTGTGAGAAAGTGATGACTTCTTTTTTGATCATCTTCTAGGTTCCAGAAACAGCAAAGGCTTCTCCATGAGTGTGGGAGGAGTCCTGTAGATGGGCAGGATCACCATAATCCATCTCCTTTCTTTGTGGATTACAATATTGGAATTCAGTCCAACAATATTTGGCATTGGAGCCTGACCAAAACCCCCCCCAGTCTCCTTGTATCCAGGCATACTTGGTGGGTTCCCCGTCATTAAACAATCCTTCAGCCTGCTTTGCACAAGGTCAATCAGCAGACAAATTTATTGCTCAAACACTATGTCATTTGATGTTCTGCTTGTAGTTGTATGACTTGTTTATCAATAGGCCATTATTCACAATGGCTATTGATAGTCTCTTTAATCCCCTGACAAATGCTGAAAAAATACCTTCCACGGTTCAGATGAAATGTTCAACCATGTCATCTGACTGATGGTGCAGAGGAGGTATTAGAATCAATAACAATAACAAATTGCATTTAAATCGCACTTCTAAAATAGAAAATCATCCCAGATGCTTCACATGGCATATGGAAAATGTCCCCTGTAATGTTTTGGACAACAAAAGTTGCCATAATTTCCAACTTCCAAATTCCTACCATGTGTAAAGAAGCACAATACGTAACATGCAGCAGGACTTTGAACCATAAAACCACAGAAGTTTACAGCACAGAAGGAGGCTATTCAGTCAATTGTATCTGTGTCAGTTCTTTGCTAGATCAATCTAAAACTATTCCAACTGCCATGTCTATAGCCTATATTTTGATCTGTTTCAAATAGTTATCAAATTTTCCCTTAAAAGACACAATGGTTATCCTTTCCCCAACTCCATGTTTGAACCTCTTCAATCAGAGTTTCCTCCCTGCCATAGCACTGAAATGGCCCTAATCAAAGTGAGATCTTCTGTCACTGACCAAGGTGCACTATCCCTCCTCAACCTTTCTGCAGCCTTTGGCATGGTACACCACACCATCCTCCTTCAATGCTTCTCCTCCGTTGTCCAGACGTATGCGACTGTCCTCACTTACTCCCACTCTTAACTATCTAATTGTAGCCAGAGAATCTCTTGCAATGGCTTCTCTTCCCACCCCCTCACACCGTTACCTTTGGAGTCCCATATGGATTTATCCTTGGCCCCTTCTATTCCTCATCTACATGCTGCCCCTTGGCGACATTATCCAAAGACATGATGTCAGGTTCCATATGTACGCTGACAACATCCAGCTCGGCCTCACAAGTTGTTGTGTTATACTGTGAGCTTTTCTAAAACTGAATTGGACATTACTGGTGTAAAGAGAGCATTTTACTCTACATTGCCTTATGAATGAATTTAAAAAAAATTCTGGCCTTGCCAGCGGCGCCCAGATCCCATGAACGAATAAAAAAAAACTCACTGGCAATAATCACCTGATGAACACAAAAATTCACCAAAATATATAAATATGAAGAAAATTACTATGGATATAGCTCTTGAACTGTTCCCTGGCAACTATCACGCCGAAAGTTTCATTGCAGGATGTTCTTAGCAGCTCCATACATTGAGTAAGCTAGGAAATCTCACTGAGAAAATGCCTCAGAATAAATTTAGAAATGAGTTTTATGATGTGCAATCATTTAAAGGATGTATGCTCAAAAATAATGTGCATTAGGGTCCTTTCAACACATAGCTTTGCTGTTGCTGGGTAATATGTTTCACATATCCTCGAATGACTACATTTTAATTAGCTACTTCGTCCCTCACAATGCTATCTTACATTATATGCCCTGAATCTGCAGTTTTCCAGCTTGCAAAGTGAGCTTTCATACTGATGCAATAGTGGTATGAAAAGATGAAGTATGTGTCTAAATTCAACGGTATGAAACTAATTCAATACACGATAAATGAGGTATAGTTTTGTGCACCTTATAAGATCACCCACAATTGTAATTTGAGATAATGTAATTTTCAGATTTAGGTAATGTAAATACTAAACCCATTAAATATCCTCAAATTTAATTAGTCATCATTCTGTCTTCATTTGCACCTCTCTATGACAATAACAATGCAGAATGATCTAATTAGCACCATTCAACACTGTCTGAACAACACAATGCAACGTAGGATGTCTGCTAATGTAATAGATCTGGCATATGTTGTATCTTGCGTTGTTTTTACATCATGTTCCATTTTTAATGGTGAAAATTTCATCTTGAACACTCCTACTAATCACAGACCATTTGAACAATAGGCTTGTATGCCTCACTGAATTTATAATGCGCTATAGAGTTCATTCTGTCATTCTAATCCTTTCTGAAGCTCTTGTTTGTCATTTGTAGGACTGTTTTGTATAGCTTATATCTAATTCACAGTTTGGCTGTGTATACAAAGGCAGCATAGAGATTAGCTTTAGTACATACTAAAACAAATGATTGAATGCATAGGTGCCTCTGCATTTCTAGGTACACAATCATTGTTGGGAAGAGCCTTTCTGATTTTATTTGTGTTCTGTTCTGTAAGACTTAACTGTCTGTCTGCCAACAATAGTATTGATAAAAATGTAACCAGATAAGTCCTTAAAAAAGCTTTTTGATTCCAAATCTTGTTGACTATCACAAAGGTTTGTTAAGTTTCTTATTTGTTCTGCATTTTTCCTCCGTATTGCTCCCTAGACTTGATTTCTGATGTGTAGTGAATTAGCCAATCTCAGCTGAGGCAGAAGTACAAGGGTAGGGGGTTTCGCAAACGTTAAGGAGGTTTGTAAAAGACACTAGAAAGACATATGCAAATTAGCGGAGTCAAGTGGCAGATGAAATTTATTATGGAGAAGTATTGAGGTCATAAATTTTGCGAGGAATAGTTCTATTCACTCAATGGAAATATGCTGAAGCGTGTGGATGAACAGAGAGACCCGGGGGTTGAAATGCAGGGGATGACTTCTCTTCCATGACTGTGGCTGAAATTGATGCTGACTGCTTCTTCCCCACCTGCCACATGCAAATGACAGCAGAAGTCTGGGGCCCCAGTGGATTTCCCTCCCATTCACCCATGTTATCACCGCTTCCAGGCAGAGGCCACCTTGGGTAATGTGGTAGTTGCCCTGAGGTCCCCCCCAGAGGGAGAAGGCTTCTCTCCCTCCATTGCCTTGCTTTGTAGGCATCACTCTCTGCCAAGGCCGACAAGGCAGCCGATGTGCCGACCTTTGGCATCATCTGCTACTTTAACTGCCGGACCGGCTCTTCTGCTGCTGAAGCAGAGGTCCTGATGCAGTACCATGAGGACTTTGCAGCTGGGCAATGGTGGGCTCCTTCATGGCAGGAATCCCACCAAATCCCTGCCATGCATACCAGATGAACCCATCCCAGGAAACTAGGTTGGAGTTGCAGTGGTGTCAAAGGGGCAGACAGAAGACTCATCCCACCAGAATATCACCACTGGGAGGAAAACGCCCCATAATTTGTTGAAAGTGCAAGTAGAGGGAGAAAAGCCATAAAAGAGAAAAGCAGCTTATTGAGTTTTATAAATAGTGGCATAGAGTACAAGAGCAAAGAGGTTATGATAAGTTTGTACAAGGTGACGATTAGGCCTCAGTTAGAGTATGGTGTGCAGTTTTGGGTGCCCTATTATAGAAGTGGCAATAAGACCATAAACAGCGTACAGCCTAAATTCACCAACATGATACCAGGGATAAGAACATAAGAAATAGGAGCAGGAGTAGGCTATTCGGCTCTTCGAGCCTGCTCCATCATTCAATAAAATAATGGCTGATCTTCTACCTCAACTGCACTTTCCTGCACTATCCCCATGTCCCTTGATTCCCTTAATATTCAAAAATGTATCGATCTCTGCCTTGAATATACTCAATATAATATACTATAATTATGAGGAAAGAGTTGAGATACTGGAACTATTTACACTGGAACAGAGAAAGTGATTTAATAGAAGTTTTTAAAATTATGAAGATTTTTGATAAGGTGAATGGGAAAAACTATTTTATCTGGTTGGAGTGACAGTGACGAGGGGTCATTAATTCAAAATTGTCATGAAGAGAGTAAGGAGAAAGGTTGGGAGAAATTTATTATGCAGAGCTGCTAGAGCACCAAATGCTTGTCCACAGAGAGTAGTTAAGGGAGGCACCATTGCAACTTTGAAGGGAAAAGTGGATGTACATTTGATCCCTCTATTATATCCTCGCTAAACTCCCGATTACCCAACTTTCCTTCCTGGCACCTATTTTAGCTGATTTTATAAATGATTCCCTCTCCTCAGGCACTGCCCTCTAACTTTCAAAACCAGTCATCACTCCCCCATCTCAAAAGATATATCCTCGACCCCTCTATCTTCACTAATTACTGTGCAATCTCCAACCTCCATTTCCTTTCCAGTCCTTGAACATGTTGCTCCCTCCCCACTGATCCACAGCCAGTTCTCCAACAACTCTAGGATCATCCTGCAGAGCAAAGATAACCCCCAACCTTCTGCCACTCCCGACTGTCTCCTTAGACCCCTCTCCCCTCCACCCTCACCTCTAACTTGTGTAAGGAGCTCATGGATTCCTTGCAAACTACTGCCCCATCTCCAGTCCCTTTCCTTTCCAAAATTATTGAATGTGCTGTTGCCTCCCAAATCCTTGCCCATCTCTTCCACAACTCCCTGTTTGAATCCCTCCAATAGGTTTCTGTCCCTCCCACATCACCAAAATGATCCTAACCAAAATCAGGTCTGACATTCTTTGCAGCTGTGACCATTGTAAATGAGCCCTCCTTCACCCCTCTGCAGCCAATCACATGACCATCCTCCAATGCCTCTCCTTCACTGTCCAGCTTCACAGGACTGCCCTTGCTTGGTTCCACTCTTACCAATCCATCATACCTCTAGCAATAGCTTCTCCTCCCATCCTTGCACCATCACCTCTGGAGTCCCCCAAGGATTTATCCTTAGCCCCATTTTTCCTCATCTATAAGTTGCCCCTTGGTGACATCATCCACAGACATGAGGTCATCTTCCACATAGAAAGAAAGAACTTACATCTATATGGTGTGTTTTATGTCCTCAGAATGTCCCTAAGTACTTTACAGCTAATGAATTACGTTTGATGTGTAGTCACTGTTGTTTTGTAGGGAAATGCAGCAGCCAATTTGTGCATAGCAAGGTCTCACAAACAATTCTGAGAGGAATTACCAGTTAAATTGTTTTTGGTGGTATTGGCTAAGGGATCAATGTTGGCCAGAACCAGGAGAACTCATGCTTTTCAAATAGTGCTATAGGATCATTTACACCCACCTGAGCAGGCAGGCGGGGCCTCAAATTAATTTCTCAACAGCACCTCCGACAATGCAGTGCTCCCTCAGTATTATACCATGTCAGTCTATTTATGTGCTCAAGTCCTGGAGTGGGGCTTCCATGACATTCTGACTCAGAGGCATGAGTGCTACCACTCCTGATTGACTGAGCTGAGTTTCCAACTTCATATCCTGACTATTACAAAGACCGACTACTTCCATCAATGTAACATCATCCGCCTCCACCCTTACCTCAGACCGTCTGTCACTGAAACCCTCTTTCATGTCTATGTCACCTCTATTACTCCAATAATTTTCTGGCCAACCTTCCATCTCCATAAACTTCAGCTCATCCAGAACTTTGCTGTTCATATCCTATCCCATGCCAAGTTTTGCTCACCTACTAAACCCATGCTTGCTGACCTACATTTGCTCCCAGTCCCCCAACACCTCAAATTTAAATTCCCATTCTTGTGTTTAAATTCCTCCATGGCTTCATCCCTCCATATCTCTGTAACCTCCTCTGGTTCAGCAACCCCAACCCCTGAACTCTCTGTTCTACTGACTCCAACCTATTGTGCATCCCTTCACACCACCACTGGGGCTGTACCTTCAGCCTCCTAGATCCGGCGCTCTGAAATTACTTTCCTATGCCCCTCCATCTTCCTATGTCCCTCCTTAAAACCCATCTCTTGGCCACCCCGCCTAATCGCTCCTCCTTTGGCTTGCATGTTTTCCTTACACTTCCGTGAAGCATCTTAGGACATTTTTAATGTTAAAGGCACTATATAAATGTAAATCCGTTGTTGTTGTAGTTGCAGCTGCAGCTGCAGCAGCAGAGGAAGATACAGAGTGATGGGAACAATTTTAGATTGCTGCAGAAAAGAGCTGGCATAGACAGAATGGACCAAATGGCCTCCCTCTGTGCTGTTAACTTCTATGGTTCTATAGATTTGCTACAGCTAATCTCAGCATTACCTGACAAAGCAGGGGGATAATCAGCCAGGGTTCCTGCTTCTGTTGGCTATCCAGTGACTCCTGCTACAAAGTGTGTGCATGTCAGCTGAGGGCGAGGCCTGACGTTTCTGGGTGCTCCCATAGTTGTATAAGCATCTAGCACTCACTCATAGTGAAGAATGGCTATTTGGACAAGATACCAAAAGACTACTACGACCTGCAGAATTGTATGCCAATATGTCAGGAGCTTTGGGAAAAGGAGACCATTCTAAAAACATTTAGGATTTAAAATGCATAAATGAGGAAATAATGTAGTAGGAGTATGCTTTTTGTGTCTATACTTATATTAACAGCAAAAAGAAGTAATGCATGAGCGCCCCCTGCTGATAAAATGTAGAATACATAAATAGAAGAAGGTGCATTGACCTCAGGATATCCCAAAGTGCTTTACAGCCAATAAAGCAATTCTGAAGTGTACTCACTATTGTAATGTAGGAATGGAATGGAGTGTTAAAATTAAAATTTAAATCTTAATTTTTACATTTTTTTTACAAACATTTTATCTTAATGTCATAGTAAGCCCCCATTATATGATGAGGCTTTAAAATTTGGTTATTACCCTGCACAAACCATGCCCTATAAGATTACATGTACCCTGTTTCTCAGTGAGAAAAGTTTTTTTCCAACTAACCTATTGAAACCGGAATATTTAGACAGCAAAATATTTTGTGATCTTAACTCAGTAAAAGTAATTTTTTTTAATGCAATACATGATATTTGAAGAATATCTGAACCAGAAAAGCAAGAGAGAAGAATTGGAGGACATCAGAGAGAAAGGAGATTTGCCTCTAGATGAGGGAATGGAAGAGGAAAATAGATAAATAATAACCAAACCTTCCCAATTCATTTCCTTATTTGTGAACCAAAGACAATGTTTCTGGACAGAATGTTTTGAGGGAAAATAATATAAGGGATGGATTCCTATATGAATTTAGGATCAGGATCAAGATGAAGATGCTATGGGCAAGGCAAGCAGCTGACTTCAGAGCAAAATGGGTGGAAAGCGGAATCATTCCTAAACTGAAGTTTCAGCTGAAGGTAATTACTGTTGAGTTGAAACAGATGATGGTATTCTCTCACACCAGCTGTGCCTGGTAAGTTGGGAGATGAAAGGAAGTCAGACTGATAATGAAAACAAATCCTGTAAGGAACCAGCGGAAGTCAAAATTTTGGATTTTAAAATTCTGGAAGCAGTTCAAAAAAAACTGGGAGGGGATTGTGAAATTCTGATGTAGCTGGTAAAATGTGCTCATATTGTCCTATTGACTACTGTCTCTTAACTAGAATGTCCTAGGGGGAGTGTTTGCTAGTGCTGTTGGGGAGGGTTTAAACTAAAATGGCAGGGGGTTGGGAACCTATGCAGGGAGACAGAGGAAAGGGAAGCAAGGATAGAAGCAAAAGACAGGAAGGAGAAAAGCAAAAGTGGAAGGCAGAGAAATCAAGGGTGTAAATCAAACAGGGCCACAGTAAACAATAATTCTAAAAGGTCTAAGAGTGTTAAAAAATCAAGCCTGAAGGCTTTGTGTCTTAATGTCAGGAGCATTGGTAATAAGGTGGATGAATTAGCTGCGCAAATAGATGTAAACGGTTATGATATAATTGGGATTATGGAGACATGGCTCCAGGGTGACCAAGACTGGGAATTCAACATCCAGGGGTATTCAATATTCAGGAAGGACATAAAAAAGGAAAAGGAGGTGGGGTAGCATTGCTGGTTAAAGAGATTAACACAATAGTAAATAAGGATATTAGCTCGGATGATGTGGAATCTGTATGGGCAGAGCTGAGAAATACCATGGGGCAGAAAACGTTAGTGGGAGTTGTATACAGACCCCCAAACAGTAATGCTGAGGTTGGGGATGGCATTAAATAGGAAATTAGAGATGCGTGCAATAAGGGCACAGCAGTCATCATGGGTGACTTTAATCTACATATAGATTGGGCTAACCAAATTAGTAACAATACTGTGGAGGAGGAATTCCTAGCATGTATACGGGATGGTTTCCTGGACCAATATGTCGAGGAACCAACTAGAGATCAGGCCATCTTAGACTGGGTATTATGTAATGAGAAAGGATTAATTAGCAATCTTGTTGTGCGAGGCCCCTTGGGGAGGAACAATCATAATATGATAGAATTCTTCATTAAAATGGAGAGTGAAGTAGTTGACTCAAAGACTAGGGTCCTGAATTTAAATAAAGGAAACTACGATGGTATGAGGCGCGAGTTGGCTAGGATGGATTGGGGAACGTTACTTAAAGGGTTGACAGTGGATAGGCAATGGCAAACATTTAAAGATCACATGGATGAACTACAGAATTTGTTCATCCCTGTTTGGCATAAAAATAAAACAAAAAAGGTGACTCAACCGTGGCTAACAAGGGAAATTAGGGATAGCATAAGATCCAAGGAGATGACATATAATTTGGCCAGAAAAAGCAGCAAACCTGAGGATTGGGAGCAGTTTAGGATTCAGCAAAGGAGGACAAAGGGATTAATTAAGAGGGGGAAAATAGAGTATGAGAGTAAGCTTTCAGGGAACATAAAAACTGACTGTAAAAGCTTCTATAGATATGTGAAGAGAAAAAGATTGGTGAAGTCAAGCGTAGGTCCCTTGCAGTCAGAATCAGGGGAATTTATAATGGGGAACAAAGAAATGGCAGACCAATTAAATGCATACTTTGGTTCTGCCTTCACAAAGGAGGACACAAATAACCTCCCAGAGATGTCGGGGAACATAGGGTCTAATTTGAGAAAGGAATTGAATGTAATCAGTATTTGTAGGGAAATGCTGTTAGGGAAATTGATGGGATTGAAGGCCGATAAATCCCCAGGGCCTGATAATCTACATCCTAGGGTACTTAAGGAAGTGGCCCTAGAAATGGTAGATGCATTGCTGGTCATCTTCCAAAATTCAATAGACTCTGGAACAGTTCCCATGGTTTGGAGGATAGCTAATGTAACCCCACTATTTAAAAAGGGTGGTAGAGAAAAAGATGAGGAATTATAGACCGGTAAGCCTGACATCGGTAGTGGGGAAAATGCTAGTGTCCATTATAAATGATGTAATAGCAGAGCACTTGGAAAACAGTGACAGGATCGGACAAAGTCAACATGGATTTACAAAAGGTAAATCATGCTTGACTAATCCACTGGAATTTTTTGAGGATGTAACTGGTAGAATAGATAAGGGAGAACCAGTGGATGTGCTGTATTTGGACTTTCAGAAAGCTTTTGATAAGGTCCTGCATAAGAGATTAGCATACAAAGTTAAAACACATGGGATTGGGGGTAAGGTACTGTCTTGGAGAGAGAACTGGTTGGCAGACAGGAAGCAAAGAGTTGGAATAAATGGGTCTTTTTCCGAGTGGCAGGCAATGACTAGTGGGGTACCGCAGGGATCGGTGCTAGGACCCCAGCTATTCACAATATATATAAATGATCTAGACGAGGGAACCAGATGTAATACCTCCAAGTTTGCAGATGACACAAAGCTGGGTGGGTGGGTGTGCTGTGAGGAGGATGCAGAGAAACTCCAGTATGATTTGGACAGATTGGGTGATTGGGCAGATGCATGGCAAATGCAATATAATGTGGATAAATGCGAGGTTATCCATTTTGGTGGCAAAAACAGGAAGACAGATTATTATCTGAACGGCAATAGATTGGGAAAAGGGGAAGTGCAACGAGACCTGGGTGTCCTTGTGCACCAGTTGCTGAAGGTAGGCTTGCAGGTGCAGCAGGCGGTTAAGAAGGCAAATGGTATGTTGGCCTTCATAGCGAGAGGATTCGAGTACAGGAGCAAGGATGTCTTGCTGCAGTTGTACAGGGCCTTGGTGAGACCACACCTTGAGTATTGTGTGCAGTTTTGGTCGCCTTATCTGAGGAAGGATGTTCTTGCCATGGAGAGAGTGCAGCGAAGATTCACCAGACTGATACCTGGGATGGCAGGAATGACATATGAGGAGAGATTGGGTCGATTAGGCTTATATTCACTAGAGTTTAGAAGAATGAGAGGGGATCTCATTGAAACTTATAAAATTCTAACAGGACTAGACAGACTAGATGCAAGAAGGATGTTCCCGATGGCGGTGGAGTGCAGAACCAGGGGTTACAGTCTAAGGATAAGGGGTAAGCCATTTAGGACTGAGCTGAGGAGGAATTTCTTCACCCAGAGAGTGGTGAACCTGTGGAATTCTCTGCCACACAGGGCAGTTGAGGCCAATTCATTAAATATATTCAAGAAGGAGTTGGATATATTTCTTGACGCTAAAGGGATCAAGGGATATGGGGAGAAAGCAGGGACAGGGTACTGAATTTGTATGATCAGCCATGATCTCATTAAATGGCGGCGCGGGCTCAAGGGGCTGAATGGCCTACTCCTGCTCCTATCTTCCATGTCTTTCTGCACAGGTTGAATTAGGTATTTCACTTCTAAGGCACAATGATTTCAAACAACCTTTAAGTATGGTGGTTTTGTTTCTCAATCTGTGGAATCAAATGCTTTTTTACTCATCAAAATGACAACCTTAAAAAAAGGGATTCTGAGTTTTAAAAATCTCTTGATGATGAGTGTCTTTGTCGAGAAAAATGTGAGGGGTAACCCCCAAAGGGCAGAACTGAAGCAGAGAACGTTAACATTGGTTACTCTTTATATCATTAAACTGAAAAATTCTGTTTTATAAGCTGATGGATGATTTTGTTGGACATTTTGAAATTTGCGATTGGGTATTTTTCTGCCGGTTATGAATGCATTGTGAAATAAATCTCATCAAAGAACTCAAGGAATAATGTGCTACTGAGCAGTTGGTGGCTTCTCTGATGCTTTTGAAAACTATCCTTGCTGCAATAGGATAGCAAAATACTGCCATGCTGGAAATCCGAAATAACAACAGAAAATGCAGGAAACACTCAGCAGGTCATGCAGCATCTGTGGAGAGAGGAAGGTCGGGTTAATATTTCAGGTTGATGACTTTCTGTCAAAACCATTTTCTGTTTTTATTTCAAATTTCCAGCAACTGCTGTATTTTGCTTTGTGTTTTATTGTAAATTAGGGTTAGTGAAGCAGCTTATCTATTTAGAAGATTGGAAGAGGGAACTCTGTATAATACAGAAAAATAATTGGAGGATTTTTGCTATCTGTATAAAAGAGCCACATCCAATGGAAATAATGTAGAAAGAAAAGACTTATTGGATAAAGCTGCTGAAAAGATGTGATCCTGGACTTAGTGAAATATCAGGGAACTGGCAAGATGACCAGAGAGAAACCCCCTGGGTCTAGTTATCTTGGTTAGAAACTTATTTAGAGTGAAGCCTTTGTCATCAATGCTCCAATTAAGCACTTTTGGGATTATCTGCCAGAACTTTCATGGGCCAAAGAATTACACAAGATGTAGTTTGATTGCACAGCCCTCTAAATTTAAAGTCCAACTGTCTAACATAAATCAACTTCCCAGCCAGAAAAAGACTATTTTCAATTCATATGTTCTCCATTACGGTGGATAAATGGAAGTTGTAGTGTATGTGCCTTTAAGAGCCCCATGTGTACTGCAATGCCGGTAATGGCCACTCGGGCTATATAAGCCTGTATATTGTGTTGTATCAGTTAGTTCCCCTCCAGACTTTGTTTAGTAAACACCTATGAAACCAACTCCTGTCTTCAGTGTCTCTATCAACACACAGACACAACAGTGGCGACGAATTGGAAACGGACTTACCTGCAATTCGGCAGCACCTCAAGGACATCGATTCCTCTGGCGTCCAAAGTTGAAGAAAAATCAAGAAAAAGAAAAAGCTGTGGTTTCACCAGCTAGCCAAGCTGGTGGCAGGTACTGCAATAATCCTTCCTGGGCGTCGGGCTGGGGCTCCAGCGGCTGGCTCTACAGCTAGGACAAGCAGCAAAAGCGGAGGCAAGCAGTAACAGACGGGGAGGGAGCACTCGGGAGACGGCCGGCGCTGCAAGCAGGTCGGCGTTCAGACCTAGAGAGAGAGTCCAGCGGGAACGAGTCTCCAACTGTAAATAAATAAGTAAAAAGAACGGAAACCGCGGGAAACAGCGTTGTCATCGGCAGCAGCGGCGGGGAAGCGCGGGAAGCGCCATATCTTTTCTGCAGAAAAGAAAGAAAAGCGCGGGAAGCACCATTTTCTTTCTAGGATGCCTAAGTCTGGCAATATTGATGCTTTTGATAACGAGATAGAGGATTGGACCACATATGTGGAAAGAGTGGAGGTATATTGCACCGCAAATGGAATAGAAGATGAAAAATAGCTTCAGTACTGCTAAATCTAATGGGCGCAAAGACATACGGGCTGTTACGAAATTTAATCACTCCAGCCAAACCAAAGGACAAGAATTTTAAAGAAATTGTTGATACCCTACAGGAGCACTTAAACCCAACACCGCTGCTGATAGCGGAACGATTCAAATTCTTCAAGAGAAATCAACACAAGAATGAAAGTAACGCTGATTACCTCACTGAATTAAGAAAGCTATCAAAACACTGCCAATTCGGGGCAGGACTAGCAGATTATCTTCAAGACAAATTCGTCTGCGGTCTCTTAAGTGAAGGAACACAGAAAAGGCTGCTTTCTGAAAAAGATTTAACACTGGACAAGGCTTTCAGTATGGCTGTATCATACGAAGCAGCCGCAAGAGGAGCTGCAGAGATACAACAAAAGACACAGGACTTTGGCACCCATGAAATGACACAGGGTTTCGAGAGATGTTATCGCTGCGGCAGATCCACCCATGACCAGAGGGACTGCTGGTTCAAGGACAAAGCATGCAGGCAATGCGGAAAGATTAGACACATTGCATGGGTATGCCGATCTGGACAAAAAAAATCCACAGACAGGAAAAAAAAATCAATAAAGAAAAGAACAGAAAGGTACAAATGATGACAGACAGTAGCTCCAAAGACCAGAAGAGCGATAGCGACTCCGAAAACAAGAGACTAAGCTGTCTCAAATTACATAATGTAATTGCCAAAGGTGATTACCAGACCATTTAGGTTACCCTCACGATAGCAGGGTCCCCAGTTAAAATGGAGCTAGATACAGGATCAGCTCTGATCGTCATAAATCGACGGGATTACGAGCGGCTATTTCCGCATATACCTTTAAAAGACACATCCATTATCTTGAAAACATATACGGGGCAGAAACTAAACCCCAAAGGAAAAATAAGAGTGCCTGTTGTATACAACGGCAAGGAAATACAAAAGTTGTATTTATACATTCTACAAGATGGTGGTCCACCGCTGTTGGGATGTGAATGGATCAGGAAAATACGTTTAGACTGGCACTCCATTCAGGCACTGACGGTGACCAGTAAGAAAAAAAACGATGATGACGTCATACCTGAACGATTAAAAGACATCTTGGCCAACGCCAAAGAAGTGTTTCAAGAGAAACTAGGAACCTTGAAAGGCATCACCGCCTCAATAAAAGTGGAAGATGCAGCAATTCCCAAGTTTTTTAAGGCAAGACCGGTGCCATACGCAATTCGTCCAGCAGTCGGGGCAGAGCTGGAGAATTTGGAAAAGGCAGGCGTATTATCCAAAATAGATTGGAGCGAGTGGGCAACACCCATCGTTCCAGTCATGAAGAAAGCATTGAATAATGATAAATCTGAAGAACAGGGAAAAATTCGCATCTGTGGAGACTTCAAGGTGACTGTAAACCTGGTCCTTCACACGATACAGTATCCTCTTCCGAGGATAGAAGATATTTTTGCCTCACTATCCGGAGGGAAACGTTTCACCAAAATTGACTTGGCACGGGCATATCTACAGATGGAGGTTGAAGAGGCCTCTAAAAAATATCTCACGATAAATACACACAAAGGTCTGTACCAGTACAATCGACTGGTTTTCAGAGTAGCATCCGCTCCAGCTATCCGGCAAAGAGCTATAGAGCAAGTCCTCCAAGGGATTCCGGGGACTCAATGCTACCTAGACGACATCCTTGTAACAGGAGAAAACGACAACGAGCACCTTGCCAATTTGGAGCAGGTGCTCACTAGGCTGAGAGAACGGGGCCTACGAGCAAATCGCCCCAAGTGTGAATTTTTCCAAAATCAAATATCATATTGTGGCCACATAATTAATAAGGAAGGGTTGCATAAGGCACCTGAAAAAATTGAAGCGGTCATAAAAGCCCCAGCACCTGAAAATATTTCACAATTAAGGTCGTTCCTGGGATTAATAAATTACTATCATAAATTTTTACCGAACTTATCAACTCTTCTACACCCTCTTAATGAACTGCTACAAACAGGAGTAATTTGGAAATGGAGCGAAGACTGTAAACGTGCCTTCCATAAATGCAAAGACTTAATCACGTCCAAAGACGTTTTGGCTCATTACAACCCATCACTGCCAATCAGACTGGCGTGCGATGCATCCCCTTACGGCGTAGGAGCGGTATTATCGCATAAATTCTCTGATGGCTTGGAACGGCCGATAGCTTTTGCGTCACGCTCATTGAACTCAGCTGAGCGTAACTATGCCCAAATCGACAGGGAAGCACTCAGCCTGGTATGGGGAGTGAAGAAATTCAACCATTACCTACACGGACAAAAATTTACCTTGTTGACTGACCATCAACCCCTCATCTCCATATTCAACCCTAAAAAGGGTGTTCCCATTATGACAGCGCAAAGGCTACAGAGGTGGTCCCTTTTTCTAGGAAGTCACACAACACCAGGTTATAGTCCAACAGCTTTATTTGAAATCACAAGCTTTCGGAGCGCTGCTCCTTCTTCAGGTGAAGTGGAGAAATGCATAAAGACACAGCTTATATAGTCAGAGAATCATGTCAGATGTTTACAGGTAACCTTTCCAACTGCCATTTATCACACCTCGGCAGAGAGATAATCACAGCAGTCAAAGGTGTCAATGGTGTCCAAACAGGTCAGTCAGGGAAACATTACATCAAAGAACAATGAGGTGGGGTCACAAGGGGTCAAATATTGAAGATGCTGGGGTCTTAGAGATGTAAGTAAGCTTAAGTGCCCCAACGTGTGATGCTCCTGACGGCAGGTTCTGTGGATTGTCCATATACCACAGCAAACTGTCTGCCCGAGTGTCCAGTATAAAGTATATCGGCGGATCGTCAGTAAATCGGGGCCGGTTTGGGTTTCTGTTTTTTTCCCCACGCGTGACGCTCGGTGTGATGTGGAGGATCAGAAATGCCTTATGTGGATCGACAGAATCGCATTTGTGGATTCCTCGACATTGAAGAAAATGAAAGCAGTGGAAAATTTCTACGCCGATACTTTATACTGGACACTCGGGCAGACAGTTTGCTGTGGTATATGGACAATCCACAGAACCTGCCGTCAGGAGCATCACACGTTGGGGCACTTAAGCTTACTTACATCTCTAAGACCCCAGCATCTGCAATATTTGACCCCTTGTGACCCCACCTCATTGTTCTTTGATGTAATGTTTCCCTGACTGACCTGTTTGGACACCATTGACACCTTTGACTGCTGTGATTATCTCTCTGCCGAGGTGTGATAAATGGCAGTTGGAAAGGTTACCTGTAAACATCTGACATGATTCTCTGACTATATAAGCTGTGTCTTTATGCATTTCTCCACTTCACCTGAAGAAGGAGCAGCGCTCCGAAAGCTTGTGATTTCAAATAAAGCTGTTGGACTATAACCTGGTGTTGTGACTTCTTACATTTGTCCACCCCAGTCCAACTCCGGCATCTCCACACCTTTTTCTAGGGGCACACCAGTACAACATAGAATACAAAGGATCAAAACAGCATGGGAATGCTGACGGGTTATCGCGCCTACCGTTGCCAACGGTAGAAGAAGCACCTACCGTAGACCCAGTGGAGATTTTCGACTCTACCATAGTCGAATGTCTACCAGTAACAAATTTTGCCATTGAAAGGGAAACTAGAAATGACCTGACTCTCTCACGAGTCTACGATTTAACAGTGAAGGGATGGCCAGCACATGGCGAATCACTGTTGCCAGCATTCTCGCAAAGAAGAGAACAGCTGTCAGTGTGCCGAGGAACCTTGATGTGTGGATCCAGAGTGGTGATTCCACCCAAACTCCAGGATAAAGTTCTAAAGGAGCTTCACGAGGGGCATCTGGGTGGAGTGAAAATGAAGAACCTAGCCAGGGCGTTTGTATGGTGGCCAGGTATCGATGGAGACATCGAAGAAATGACCAAGAGCTGCCTAGGATGCCAGAAGGTCCAAAATGCTCCACCCCAAGCCCCTCTACATCCATGGGAGTGGCCCTCATCTCCCTGGCAAAGGGTACACATCGACTTTGCTGGTCCATTTATGGACTCAATGTTCTTAATCGCAGTTGATGCACACTCCAAGTGGCCGGAGGTAATAAAGATGTCCTCCACCACCACGGAAAAAACCATCACAGTATTAAGGACCATATTTGCCAGGAATGGGCTGCCAGAACAGATCTGTTCTGATAATGGACCGCAATTTGTGTCCGAAGAATTCAGGAAGTTCTTAAAAAACAATGGGGTTAAGCACTACACGTCCGCCCCATACCATCCCGCCACCAATGGATTGGCTGAAAGGTTTGTCCAGACCTTCAAGAAGGCCATAAAGGCCATGGGTAATGAAGACATAAAACTTCAGCACAAGGTGGATAACTTCTTGTTCGCATACAGGAATGCAACACATATGGTTACAAACCAAACTCCCGCCATGATGTTGTTCAATAGAAGCCTAAGATGCCGGCTGGATTTGATCAAGCCCAACATCAGAAGGGATGTGGAGAACCGGCAATTTCAAGGCATGAATGAAAGGCCAACTAGAACCTTCCAGATAGGTCAACAAGTTTTGGCCCAGGACTACCGTACCGAGAAATGGCAGCCTGGAACTATCTGCACACGACTAGGACCGCTGATGTATACCGTGGACGTCGGAAAAAGCATAATAAGGCGCCATGCTGACCAAATCATAGAGTCATCCGAAAAGGGACAACCTATACCACAACTCTATACACCTAACGATGAAGTAGAGATACCCATATCTACCTCCGATCCGGTGATATTGGAACCCGATGAACCCGACACTGGCATTCAAGCCGAATCAGCCTTGCCAAAAGAACCTACTACAGCACCAGAAACGACTACACCACCGAGGCGTTATCCGGACCGAGTCAGGAAGCCTCCAGAGAGACTGACTTATAATTAATTAACTGCAGCAATGTGTAGATTATTTTTCTTGTAACATGTAATTAATAATTACTTAAAATATTATGTACTGGTTGGCTAAAAGGGGAGGAATTGTAGTGTATGTGCCTTTAAGAGCCCCATGTGTACTGTAATGCCGGTAATGGCCACTCGGGCTATATAAGCCTGTATATTGTGTTGTATCAGTTAGTTCCCCTCCAGACTTTGTTTAGTAAACACCTATGAAACCAACTCCTGTCTTCAGTGTCTCTATCAACACACAGACACAACAGAAGTTCCACTTTATGCCAGAAGATGCATCTTAGTGGGCTTTTAACCCTGATAATTGAGGAATTTGTGGGCCATCTGGGGACAAACAAATTCTGCTGAAAACCTGTTGGCAAATTAATCTATTTCATGTAACATTTTAACTCCAGCCCTTTCAGACAGGCTGAGGAAGATTCTACCTGACTCTGCCTTTTCTGTTGTAGCAGGAAGAGTAGTCAGAGCCAGAAGAAGCCTAAAAAGGTGTTTTTTTCTGGACCTTCTCTACTTCTCCCCAAAGCCCCCACAAGCACTTACCCAGATGCCAGGGACCAATCCTTTGGTTTCCAGTGGTGGTGGCCTCCCGATGCCTGACATTCCGCTCCTGTCCATCGGTCAGCTGTCACTTCCCATCAGTGTGGGCAGGAGACTGACAGGGCCTGTGCAGATGAGGCCCATGAGGCCAAGGTCAAGGTGGTTTGCTGCCCTCTTTGGCCCCCACTTGCACGACTGCTGCCCCAAGTTAAAATCAAGGCTCTTGAGTCTGCTTTGGTCCCTATACTGCTAGATGATTTGGAAAAGCATTTCAAAATCTGGAATCTGTATGGGTAGAGCTGAGAAATACCAAGGGGCAGAAAACATTAGTGGGAGTTGTATACAGACCCCCAAACAGTAATGCTGAGGTTGGGGATGGCATTAAATGGGAAATTAGAGATGCGTGCAATAAGGGCACAGCAGTTATCATGGGTGAGTTTAAACTACATATAGATTGGTCTAATCAAATTAGTAACAATACTGTGGAAGAGCAATTCCTAGAGTGTGTACGGGATGGTTTCCTGGACCAATATGTCGAGGAACCAACTAGAGATCAGGCCATCTTAGACTGGGTATTATATAATGAGAAAGGATTAATTAGCAATTTTGTTGTGCAAGGCCCCTTGGGGAGGAGCGATCATAATATGCTGGAATTCTTCATTAAGATGGGGAGTGAAGTAGTTGATTCAGAGACTTGGGTACTGAATTTAAATAAAGGAAACTACGATGGTATGAGGTGCGAGTTTGCTAGGATGGATTGGGGAACGTTACTTAAAAGGTTGACGGTGGATAGGCAATGGCAAACATTTAAAGATCGCATGGATGAACTACAGAATTTGTTCATCCCAGTTTGGCATAAAAATTAAACAAAAAAGGTGACTCAACATTGGCTAACAAGGGAAATTAGGGATAGCATAAGATCCAAGGAGAGGACATATAAATTGGCCAGAAAAAGCGGCAAACCTGAGGATTGGGAGCAGTTTAGGATTCAGCAAAGGAGGACAAAAGGATTAATTAAGAGGGGGGAAATAGAGTACGAGAGTAAGCTTGCGGGGAACATAAAAACTGACTGTAAAAGCTTCTATAGATATGTGAAGAGAAAAAGATTGGTAAAGTCAAGTGTAGGTCCCTTGCAGTCAGAATCAGGGGAATTTATAACGGGGAACAAAGACATGACAGACCAATTAAATACATACTTTGGTTTTGTCTTCACAAAGGAGGACACAAATAAACTCCCAGAGATGTCGGGGAACATAGGGTCTAATGAGAGGGAGGAACTGAATGAAATCAATATTTGTAGGGAAATGGTGTTAGGGAAATTGACAGGATTGAAGGCTGATAAATCCCCAGGGCCTGATAATCTACATCCTAGGGTACTAAAGGAAGTGGCCCTAGAAATAGTAGATGCATTGCTGGTCATCTTCCAAAATTCTATAGACTCTGGAACAGTTGCCATGGATTGGAGGGTAGCTAATGTAACCCCACTATTTAAAAAAGGTGGTAGAGAAAAAACAGGGAATTATGGACCGGTAAGCCTGACATCGGTAGTGGGGAAATTGCTAGAGTCCATTATAAAAGATGTAATAGCAGAGCACTTGGAAAACAGTGACAGGATCGGACAAAGTCAACATGGATTTACAAAAGGTAAATCATGCTTGACTAATCCACTGGAATTTTTTGAGGATGTAACTGGTAGAATAGATAAGGGAGAACCAGTGGATGTGGTGTATTTGGACTTTCAGAAAGCTTTTGATAAGGTCCCGCATAAGAGACTAGCATGCAAAGTTAAAGCACATGGGATTGGGGGTAACGTACTGACTTGGATAGAAAACTGGTTGGCAGACAGGAAGCAAAGAGTTGGAATAAACGGGTCTTTTTCCGACTGGCAGGCAGTGACTAGTGGGGTCAGTGCTAGGACCCTAGTTATTCACAATATATATATATTAATGATCTAGACGAGGGAACTAGATGTAATATCTCCAAGTTTGCAGATGACACAAAGCTGGGTGGGCGTGTGTGCTGTGAGGAGGATGCAGAGAAACTCCAGTTAGATTTGGACAGGTTGGGCGATTGGGCAGATGCATGGCAGATGCAGTATAATGTGGATAAATGTGAGGTTATCCACTTTGGTGACAACAACAGGAAGGCAGATTATTATCTGAACGGCAATAGATTGGGAAAAGGGGAAGTGCAACTAGACCTGGGTGTCCTTGTGCACCAGTTGCTGAAGGTAAGCATGCAGGTGCAGCAGGTGGTTAAGAAGGCAAATGGTATGTTGGCCTTCATAGCGAGAGGATTCGAGCACAGGAGCAAGGATGTCTTGCTGCAGTTGTACAGGGCCTTGGTGAGACCACACCTTGAGTATTGTGTGCCATTTTGGTCACCTTATCTGAGGAATGATGTTCTTGCCATGGAGGCAGTGCAGCGAAGATTCACCAGACTGATACCTGGGATGGCAGGAATGACGTATGAAGAGAGATTGGGTCGATTAGGCTTATATTCGATAGAGTTTAGAAGAATGAGAGGGGATCTCATTAAAACTTATAAAATTCTGACAGGACTGGACAGACTAGATGCAGGAAGGCTGTTCCCGATGGTCGCGGAGTCCAGAACCAGGGGTCACAGTCTAAGGATAAGGGGTAGGCCATTTAGGACAGAGATGAGGAGGAATTTCTTCACCCAGAGAGTGGTGAACCTGTGGAATTCTCTACCACAGAAGGTAGTTGAGGCCAATTCATTAAATATATTCAAGAAGGAGTTAGATATATTTCTTAAGGCTAAGAGGGTCAAGGGTAATGGGGAGAAAGCAGGGACAGGGTACTGAATTTGGATGATCAGTCATGATCTCATTGAATGGCGGAGCAAGCTCAAGGGGCCGAATGGCCTACTCCTGCTCCTATCTTCCATGTTTCTAAAATTGTTGATCAGTCATCAAAATGCTTGGTGGTTTTCCCATGGGGAGAAAGGCTGATTTAATGGAAGATAGACTTCATTTAATTATTCAGGTCAAAAAATATTATTATTTTTTCATTACTGCTATCCAGATCATGGTATTTTAGCAGTCCATATGGGCAAAAATGGTGGGAAAGCTAGCTTCTGCTTTCTATTGTCCAGGAAGCCAACTTTGAAGATGTGTTACAATTATTAGGGGATATCAAGTGCATGGGTCAAATTTCATTGTTGTTGTTTTTAAAACCATTTCATCAGGATTAAGATGATCTCAGATATTTATGCATAAGAATACTGGCTATATCAAACTAAGAAGTGCAGGGGAATTGGAAGAGGCCACTCAGACATTATAGAATGGGATGGACAAAATAAGCCAGTGGACAGAACAATGGCAGAGCACACTTAATGCAGACAATTGTAAAGTACTACATATAGGAAGAAAAAATAAAGGACATGCTTTCTCTATGCATGCTATTAATATAGCTAAGGATGACACTGAAAGAATCCTAGGATTCATAGATACATAGAAGAAGCCTGCCACTCGGAAAAAGAGCCGTTTATTCCAACTCTTTGCTTTCTGTCTGCCAACCAGTTCTCTATCCAAGTCAATACCTTGCCCCGAATCCCATGTGCCTTAACTTTACACGCTAATCTCTTATGCGGGACCTTATCGAAAGCCTTCTGAAAGTCCAAAATACACCACATCCACTGGTTCTCCCTTATCTATTTTACCAGTTACATCCTCAAAAAATTCCAGATTAGTCAAGCACGATTTACCTTTTGTAAATCCATGTTGACTTTGTCCGATCCTGTCACTGTTTTCCAAGTGCTCTGCTATTACATCTTTTATAATGGACTCTAGCATTTTTCCCACTACCGATGTCAGGCTTATCGGTCTGTAATTCCCCGTTTTCTCTCTACCACCTTTTTTGAATAGTGGGGTAACATTAGCTACCCGCCAATCCATGGGAACTGTTCCAGAGTCTATCGAATTTTGGAAGATGACCAGCAATGCATCTACTATTTCTAGGGCCACTTCCTTAAGTACCCTAGGATATAGATTATCAAGCCCTGGGGATTTATCGGCCTTCAATCCCGTCAATTTCCCCAACACCATTTCCCTACAAATACTGATTTCTTTCAGTTCCTCCCTCTCATTAGACCCTATGTTCCCCGACATCTCTGAGAGGTTATTTGTGTCCTCCTTTGTGAAGACAGAACCAAAGTATGTATTTAATTGGTCAGCCATTTCTTTGTTCCCCATTATAAATTCCCCTGATTCTGACTGCAAGGGACCTATGCTTGGCTTCACCAATCTTTTTCTCTTCACATATCTATAAAAGCTTTTACAGTCAGTTTTTATGTTCCTTGCAAGCTTACTCTCATGCTCTATTTCCCCCCTCTTAATTAATCCCTTTGTCCTCCTTTGTTGAATCTTAAAGAGCTCCCAATCCTCAGGTTTGCTGCTTTTTCTGGCCAATTTATATGTCTTCTCCTTGGATCTTATGCTATCCCTAATTTCCCTTGTTAGCCACGGTTGAGTCACCTTTTTTGTTTTATTTTTATGCCAAACTGGGATGAACAAATTCTGTAGTTCATCCATGCAATCTTTGAATGTTTGCCATTGCCTATCCATCGTCAACCCTTTGAGTGACATTCCCCAATCAATCCTACCCAACTCACGCCTCATAAGAACATAAGAACATAAGAAATAGGAGCAGGAGTAGGCCAATCGGCCCCTCGAGCCTGCTCCGCCATTCAATAAGATCATGGCTGATCTGATCCTAACCGCCAATCCACTATCACAGAACCATCTCCTGAATCTAACAGAATTAGACACACGAAATAGGAGCAGGATCAGGCTACACGGCCCCTGGGCCCGCTCCGCTACCCACAGGGCCATGACCGATCCGAACCTAGACTCATGTCCAAATTCCTGCCCGCTCCCCATAACCCTTAATTCCCTTTACTTCTAGGAAACTGCCTATTTCTGTTTTAAATTTATGTAATGATGTAGCTTCTACAGCTTTTGGGGGCAGCATATTCCATCGACCTACCACCCTCTGAGTGAAGTAGTTCCTCCTCATCTCAGTTTTGAAAGAGCAGCCCCTTATTCTAAGACTATGCCCCCTAGTTCTAGTTTCACCCATCATCGGGAATATCTTCCCTGCATCCACCCGATCCAACCCCTTCACAATCTTATATGTTTCAATAAGATCGCCTCTCATTCTTCTGAACTCCAATGAGTAAAGTCCCAATCTACTCAACCTCTCCTCATATGTCCATCCCCTCATCCCCGGGATTAACCGAGTGAACCTTCTTTGTACTGACTCGAGAGCAAGTATGTCCTTTCTTAAGTTTGGACACCAAAACTATACGCAGTATTCCAGGTGCGGTCTCACCAATACCTTGTACAACTGAAGCAATACCTCCCTATTTTTATATTCTATCCCCCTAGCAATGAAAGCCAACATTCCATTGGCCTTCTTAATCACTTGCTGCACCTGCATACTAACCTTTTGAGTTTCGTGCACCAGGACCCCCAGATCCCTTTGTACTTCAGTACTTTCCAGTTTCTTGCCATTAAGATAATAACTTGCTCTACGATTTTTCCTGCCAAAGTGCATAACCTCACACTTTCCAGTATTGTATTCCATCTGCCAAATCTCTGCCCACTTACTTAGCCTGTCTATGTCCCCTTGAAGGTTTTTTATGTCCTCCTCACTCACTACTTTCCCCCCCATCTTAGTATCATCTGCAAACTTTGATATGTTACACTCGGTCCCCTCCTCCAAATCGTTAATATAGATTGTAAAGAGTTGGGGACCCAGCACTGACCCCTGCGGAACACCACTAGTTACTGATTGCCAGTCTGAGAATGAACCATTTATCCCAACTCTCTGCCTTCTGTTAGATAGCCAATCCTCTATCCATGCCAGAATATTACCCCCAATCCTGTGATTTTTTATCTTAAGCAATAATCTTTTGTGTGGCACCTTGTCAAATGCCTTTTGGAAGTCTAAATACACTACGTCCACTGGTTCCCCTTTATCCACCCTATACGTTACTTCCTCAAAGAACTCTAGCAAATTTGTCACACATGACTTCCCCTTCATAAAACCATGCTGACTTTGTCCTATTAAATTATGATTATCCAAATGTCCTGTTACTGTCTCCTTAATAATGGACTCCAAAATTTTACCTACTACAGATGTTAGGCTAACCGGTCTATAGTTTCCAGCCTTCTGTCTACTGCCCTTTTTAAATAAGGGTGTTACATTAGCAGTTTTCCAGTCTGCCGGGACCATTGTCGAGTCCAGGGAGTTTTGGAAAATTATTACCAATGCATCCACAATCCCTACCGCCACTTCCCTCAAGACCCTAGGATGTAAGCCATCAGGTCCAGGTGATTTATCCGCCTTGAGTCCCATTATTTTACCGAGTACCACTTCCTTAGTGATTTTGATCGTGTTTAGCTCCTCCCCCCCTTTAGCCCCCTGTTTGTCCAGTGTTGGGATATTCTTAGTGTCTTCTACTGTAAAGACTGATGTAAAATATTCATTCAGTGTTTTTGCCATCTCCATATTTCCCACCATTAATTTCCCGGTCTCATCCTCTAAGGGACCAACATTTACTTTAGCCACCCTTTTTCTTTTTATATAACTATAAAAACTCTTACTATCTGTTTTTATATTTTTTGCTAATTTGCTTTCATAATCTCTCTTCCCTTTCTTAATCAATCTTTTTGTTATTTTTTGCTGTCTTTTAAAGTTTTCCCAATCCTCTATCCTCCCACTAGATTTGGCTACCTTATATGCCCTTGTTTTTAGTCGAATACTATCCTTAATTTCTTTACTTAGCCACGGATGGCTGTCTTTTCTTTTACACCCTTTTCTTCTCAGTGGAATATATATTTTTTGGAAGTTGTAAAATAACTCCTTAAATGTACACCACTGATCATGTATCGTCTTACCCTTTAATCTATTTTCCCAATCCACTCTACTCAATTCCGCTCTCATACCTTCATAGTATCCTTTATTCAAGCTTAGCACGCTTGTTTGAGATCCAACCTTCTCACCCTCTAATTGAATATGGAATTCAACCATGTTATGGTCACTCATTCCAAGGGGATCCTTTACTAGGACATTTTTAATTAATCCTGTCTCGTTACACAGGACCAGATCTAAGGTTGCCTGCCCCCTGGTCGGTTCAGTTACATACTGCTCAAGAAACCCATCCCTAATACACTCAATGAACTCATCCTCAAGGCAGCCCTGCCCAATTTGATTTGTCCAATTAATATGATAGTTAAAATCCCCCATAATTATAGATGTTCCCTTATTACAAGCCTCAACTATTTCCTGATTGATACTCCGTCCAACAGAGTTGCCACAGTTCGGAGGCCTATAGACTACGCCCACTAGTGTTTTTTTCCCCTTATTATTCCTTACCTCCACCCAAACTGTTTCATTGTCCTAATCTTTTGACCAAATATCATTTCTCTGTATTACAGTGATTCCTTCCTTTATTAACATAGCCACCCCACCTCCCCTTCCTTCCTGCCTGTCCTTCCTGATCGTTAAATAACCTGGTATTTTTAATTCCCAGGCATTGTCACCCTGCAGCCATGTTTCTGTAATGGCCACAAGATCATACCCATATGTAGTTATTTGTGCCATTAACTCATCTATTTTGTTACGAATGCTACTGCATTCAGATAGAGAACTTTCAAAGATGTTTTGTGACACTTAGGCCTAGAAATTCAGTTGCGTGCGCCAGCCGTTAGTGCCTTAGGAGGAGTAGATCTCGAGCGCTAGGCACTTAGCGGCCGGGCGCAGCGCGCTCTGCGCCTACGCCCAACTTCAGTAGACATTTAGCACCGGCGCAAAGTGTTTGCGCGTGCTCAGCTGCGCGCGCAGATTATGACGTCATTTCCTCGTGCAACGCCCTTTGTGCGCCCCAATCCGGAACTTCAGTCGCGCCCGCCCAATGTGGGCGTGGCGCTCCTAAGAACTGTGAACTGGAACGCAGCAGAGGCCATGCGGGCCTCGGGGAGCGCTAATTAAAGGGCACTTACCCTGAATTATAAAGGCCAGCCATTTTGCAGCAATCACTCTTGTGCAACGGATTTCTGGACAGAGACCAAGGAAGAGAGCTTACTGCTTTGGCCCAACATAGGAGAGGTATTTTTGGCTTCAGGCCAGAGCTTGGCAATTCGCCTTCATTGTGAGGTCATTGTTTGCCAGTATATTATGGGGCCTGCATGGGGTGCCAACCCTCAGTTTCAGCATTATGTGCGAAGGGCTCGCAGACGCTCTGTGAGAGGGGCAGCCCTGGCTAGACACAGAGGGGGCAACAGGCGTCGGCAACCTAGGCCTTACCCACTCAGGAAATACCGCCAGCAGGTGTCCTATCTCACCATGCCTGCCGCGCAGTGTGTTAGGAGGCTGCGCTTCAGAAGGGAGGTGGTTGCAGAGATCTGCCAGCTGCTTCACAGAGATCTGCGTCCACAGCTGAGGTGCAGGACGTCTCTGTCGGTGGAAGTGAAGGTCACGGTGGCTCTGAACTTCTATGCAAGCGACTCCTTCCAAGCCGCTGTTGGGGACATTGCTAACATATCCCAGTTCGCCGTGCATTGCTGCATCCGCCAGGTGACCAATGCCCTTTTCAGAAGGAGACACCAATTCATCTCCTTCCCCATGACCCTGGAGAAGCAGCAGCAGCGTGCAGTGGGATTTGCGAGAACAGCGGGCTTCCCCATGGTGCAGGGCGCCATTGACTGCACGCATGTGGCTTTGCGGGCACCTATCGACAATGCCGAGGATTACCGCAACCGGAAGGGCTACCATTCCCTCAATGTACAGCTGGTGTGTGACCACAGGCAGCGCATCCTAGCTGTCAATGCCCGCTTTCCAGGCAGCAGCCACGATGCATTTATCCTGCGACAGACTACTGTGGCTGACATGTTCCAGGCACAGCCTCCCCCAAGAGGATGGCTTATCGGGGGCAAAGGCTATCCTTTGTGTACCTGGCTCATGACCCTGCTCCGCGCGCCCAGGACCCCTGCTGAGGAGGCATACAACGAAAGCCATCAAGCCACTAGGAACATCATAGAACAAACGATTGGCGTCCTCAAGCAACGGTTCCACTGCCTGGATCATTCCGGAGGATCTCTGCAGTATTCGCCGGAGAGAGTCTCCCAGGTCGTGGTCGTCTGCTGCATGCTGCACAACCTGGCTATCTGCAGGACTCAGGCACTGCCACCTCACGCTGGAGCACCACCTCAGGAGGAGGAGCAGGAGGAGCATGAGGAAGAGGAGGAGGAGGAGGAGGAGTACCAGCCCAGGAGGGAGGCACAAGGTCCAAGGGCCGCCCGTCAGCGGCTTATTGAACGTCACTTCTAGGCCCCCTGTCAGGGAATGGCTTGTGGCAATGAAGGGACCTGAATGCAGCCGCTCCGCAAGCCCTCAGCCGGTTAAGGCAACAACCACTTCAAACATCAAACATGGACAAGCTGAATAAATAAAATGCTTTATTGAACAAACTCAGGGCCCTTCCCACACGAAACCCAAAAACAGACAACACACCCAAAAAACAGTCACGCACATGACTCACTCCCACAACCTGGGGAGGAATAACAAAACATTTCCACAAAAATGGCCTTCATCCTCGGCCTTACAAAAACAACCATCCCCATAAACAAAACAACCATCCCCATATAAAAACCATCCCCATATAAAAACACATTTGCCCACACCCTCTACTTTGTGGCCCGCGAGGGCGATTCCTTGACCAGCCTTTTGCGGCCCCTGGCCGCCCTGCTGCTCCTCCTCAAAGTGTGCCCAGTGGCTGCTGCAAGGCTGGGGGAAGGCTCCTGAGGGGCACATGGCGTGACGGCAGATGCCCTTGGGGGTCGGCCTAGACGAGCTCTGGCCCTCGAGGGGCCGGCTGGTGACTGCTGCAGCTGTGGCTGGCCAGCAGCAGTCTCTCCAGCAGCTCGTTGCAGCTCCACTGGGGGAGTGGCAGTGGCGGCTGCAGGAATGGGGGCAAGCTGGCTGATGGCAGGTGCTCGCTGCTCGCCTGAGACACTGGCACTCGCCCGGGCCAGCACTGCAGCATGCGCAGCAATCTGCTGAAGGACAGACCGCTGTGCTGCTGCAGCGCGGCGGGTGCCCTGGCGATGCCTGGCTGACACAGCGAGTGTGGCAGCAGTCAGTGCCCGTACTGCCCTGGTCTGTGCCCACATCAGACCAGCCAGTGACTGCACGGCACCACTGATCACCTGGCGACTCGCGGACTGTTCTGCCCCGAATTCTGCCCGACTCGCGGACTGTTCTGCCCCGAATTCGGCCCGACTCGCAGCCTGTGCTGCTTCGAATTGCTCGAAACTCCTGGCCTGTGAGGCGCCGAAATCGACCACACTATGAGCCAGGGACTCGATGGCCTCAGGCAACCGTGCCACAACCCCCATGAACTCGGTGTGCCGGCGATCCGAGTCCATGGACATTTGATCGAGGAGGCGCACCTCCTTGGCGAGGACCGCCTCCGGACTGGAGGCCGGACTCTCCCTCTGGGGAGAAGGCCGCCGAGCTGGCCGACCCTTCCCGCGTTGCTGGATGCCACTGGGCCCAGCAACTACACTCCCCTGCGACCCTTCCCCCCTCTGGGAAGAAGGCCGCCGAGCTGCCCGACCCTTCCCGCGTTGCTGCACGCCACTGGGCACAGGAGCTACACTCCCCTGCGACACTTCCCCCTGGCTGTCCTCCAGGGAAGACGTGTCCCCTCCATTGGCATCCCCTGGCGCGGCTGAGGGTTCCCCTGATGGGCCGCCTTCCTCTTCCTCTTCCTCCTCCTCCTCCTCCTCTTCCGAGGGGCTGTCACTGGCAGCTTCAGGGACCTCCTCCTCACCATCTGAAAGTAGGAAGGCACAAGAGTAGCTTTAGAGTGAGGAGAGGGCGTCAGCAAGGGAGGCATGAGTGGTGGCATTCAGCGCATTGGTCGGACAGTGGCAAAGGATGTAGATCTGAAGCGCAAGTGGGACGAGAGAGGTCCAAAAGGTGATGTCCTTACCATTGGTGCCCAGAACAGGGTCGGCATCTCCAGATGCAACGGGGCCAATCACCCGGGCACCCATGAGGCTACCCACGTGCTCTTCAAGGTCACTGAGCTGCTGGATCTGGGGACCGCCTCCCCCGGTCACAGTCCGGCTCTTCTGATTGTGTGCCAGCTTGGCCTGCAAGAGAAAGGACGGCCTCTAAGTACAGTGTGGTGCCCAGATCTTGTGTGCACTGCCTCCCATGGTCGAATAGCTTGGCCAGTGTGGTGCCCTGATCTTGTGTGCACTGCCTCCCATGGTCGAATAGCTTGGCCAGTGTGGTGCCCTGATCTTGTGTGCACTGCCTCCCATGGTCGAATAGTTTGGCCAGTGTGTAAAGTGCAGAATGTGCAATTGATGCTCATGCCAGTCCCAGAGCTGCTGGATGAGGGCTGGCCATTAGGGCTTTTAGGTCCCTTTGCCCATAATGTGAGGTGCACATGCAAGGATGAGGAGGACACTGGAAAGGGGACTCACCCTGACAATCCTTGTGAGGTCATTGAACTTTTTCCGGCATTGGACACCAGTCCTGGGGACCTCGCTGTTGGATGTGACCCTGTGGGCGACCTCCCTCCAGGCTTTCCTGTAGACGCTGGTGGCAGGCTTCTTGCCACTGTCCGGGAACAAGAGTTTGCGTCTCCTCTCCAAAGCCCTAACCAGCACCCTCAAATCATGGCCAGTGAAGCGCTGCGCTCGTTCACGGGCCTTCTGCATCATTCCCGGCGCTATTTCTGTTCAGCAGCAGTGTTTAGGCCTAGCTGGAGGGCTGCAGTGTCCAGGGCGTGGCAGCAGACGAACTCGACCCTTCCCCCTTTAAGAGCTGGCCGGCGCCAGGGTGTCTGCTGTCAATCAAGAAATGACCGCACCTGCGCTGCGCCCGGCCTCGGCAGTTTAGCTCAGCACCGCCGGCTTTGCGCCTAAAGATAGTTGTGTAACGCCAGTTTTAGCGCTCGAGCAAACTCTTAGGGCGAAGCTACTGAATATCAGCGAAGTGGCCTCGACTTTGCGCCGGGCGCAAACTTTACCGCCCACCCGACTTTTCCGCCCCAAAAGTGGCTATACTGAATTTCTAGGCCTTAGTTCCTGCTTTTGCCCTTTTTATTACTTTACCTTTTACTCCATACCTTCTGCCCCTTCCTGACACGCTCTGGTTTTTAGTTTCCCCACTGCTACCTAAGCCTATGACCTTCTCTGTTGTCATTTTTATTATTTGCTCTCTAGGAACCTCCCCCCCACTAGTTAGTTTAAAGCCCTCTCTACAGCCCTAGTTATATGATCCGCCAGGACTCTAGTCCCAGCACTGGCCAAGTGAAGCCCGTCCCAACGGAACAGCTCCCTCCTGCCCCAGTACTGGTGCCAGTGTCCCAGGAAGCAAAACCCATTTCTCCCACACCAGTCTTTGAGCCACGCATTTAACTCTCTAATTTTATTTGTCCTAGCCAAATTCGCTCGTGGCTCAGATTATTACCCTTGTGGTTCTGCTTTTTAATTTGGCCCCTAGCTGCTCAAACTCCCTCAGCAGAACCTCCTTCCTTGTCCTATCTATGTCGTTGGTACCAACATGGACCACAACAACTGGATCCTCCCCCTCCCACTCCAAGTTTCTCTCCAGCCCAGAGGAGATGTCCTTAACCCTGGCACCGGGCAGGCAACACAGCCTTCGGGACTCTCGCTCTCGGCTGCAGAGAACTCCATCTATCCCCCTAACGATACTATCCCCTACCACTACAACATTTCTTTTAACTCCCCCCACTTGAATGGCCCCCCGCTCCACGGTGCTGTGGCCAGGTTGCTCATCCTCCCCGCAGTCCCTGTTCCCATCCTCACAGGGAGTAAGAGCCTCGAACCTGTTGGACAAGTGCAAGGGCTGCGGCTCCTCCAACACTACCTCCTGGATCCCCGTACCTGCCTCACTTCTAGTCACACCATCCTGACCCTGACCACGGACTACATCTGAATTAATTAATCTAATTGGTGTGACTACCTCCTGATACACAGAGTCCAGGTAACTCTCCCCCTCCCTGATGTGTCTCAGTATTTGAAGCTCGGACTCCAGCTCTTCAACACGGAGCCGGAATTCCTCGAGCAGCCAACACTTACTGCAAATGTGATCACCGTGAGCATCAATGGTGTTCACCAGCTCCCACATATTGCAGCAGCAACACATCGCCTGATCTCCCATTCTATGTAATTAATTAAATTTATTAATATTATTCTTAAATACGCTCTGCCTCGATTCTAGATGGTGAATATCACACCTTAGAAACTATAAACCAAGGAGATTTAAGCTTAAAAAGGGAGAAATACTTACCAACCAATCACTTACCCGCTTTGTGGTGACGTCACACCTTGAATACTTTTTACCTCTCTCCTTCCCTGAGATTGGAGATTGGTGGGGCCTACCTGAGCCTCTGGGGCCTCTTGTAGTCGCTCTGCCGCTCAGCTCCGCCTCCACCCGCTGCCGATGCCGCACTGGGGCCTACCTGAGCCTCTGGGGCCTCTTGTAGTTGCTCTGCCGCTCAGCTCCGCCTCCACCCGCTGCCGATGCCGCACTGGGGCCTACCTGAGCCTCTGGGGCCTCTTGTAGTCGCTCTGCCGCTCAGCTCCGCCTCCACCCGCTGCCGATGCCGCACTGGGGCCTACCTGAGCCTCTGGGGCCTCTTGTAGTTGCTCTGCCGCTCAGCTCCGCCTCCACCCGCTGCCGATGCCGCACTGGGGCCTACCTGAGCCTCTGGGGCCTCTTGTAGTCGCTCTGCCGCTCAGCTCCGCCTCCACCCGCTGCCGATGCCGCACTGGGGCCTACCTGAGCCTCTGGGGCCTCTTGTAGTCGCTCTGCCGCTCAGCTCCGCCTCCACCCACTGCCGATGCCGCACTGGGGCCTACCTGAGCCTCTGGGGCCTCTTGTAGTCACTCTGCCGCTCAGCTCCGCCTCCACCCGCTGCCGATGCCGCACTGGGGCCTACCTGAGCCTCTGGGGCCTCTCATACCATCATAGTTTCCTTTATTTAAATTCAGGACCCTAGTCTCTGAGTCAACTACTTCACTCTCCATCTTAATGAAGAATTCCGTCATATTATGATCGCTCCGACCCAAGGGGCCTCGCACAACAAGATTGCTAATTAATCCTTTCTCATTACATAATACCCAGTCTAAGATGGCCTGATCTCTAGTTGGTTCCTCGACATATTGGTCCAGGAAACCATCCCGTATACGCTCCAGGAATTCCTCCTCCACAGTATTGTTACTAATTTGGTTAGCCCAATCTATATGTAGATTAAAGTCACCCATGATAACTGCTGTGCAGTGGTTCTCAAAAGTTTGGTCAAAGGACCCCTTTTCAAATGGATTAGTAATCATTGAGCCCCCATCTAAATTATTATTGCCCCCTTGTATTGATACTGTACCAGGATCATCTGACAATGAATTACAATATGGCTATGGTGACGTTTACAAAACGGGAATCCCTCAAGTATGTATGTATAAAATGTTAATGATTGTATAACATTGACATTTAAAAATTATAAATGCATTGGTTATTCAGTGCATTCAAGGGCTGCCCAGATTATTATGTCAGATTTGCTCCTTGGCGAGCCCTTGACCATGGACAGACAGATCTAATGTAATGGGGCAGTAATTCCTCCCCAAACGCGTGAGTACGGAAGGGGTACTCACGCGTCTGGCCGGAGGAAATGCCGGTTTTCAGCATGCACAGCGCATGCGCTGAAAACCGGCATTTCCTCTCCTCTCACCCAAGAGTTGAAGAGGCTAGTGCGTGCGCTGTAGGGGGCAGCGCGTGCGTCTTGGATTTCCTCTGTTTTGGGGGATTTGCGCATGTGTAAAAAGCTTGTAAAAAGCACACATAAGTATTTATTTTTACAGTTAAGTGGTGTTTTAGTGCAATTTAGATTTTTTCAAAAAACAAAATATTGTTTAAATTATTTTTTTTTACTTATTTATACTTAATTTAATGATTGGGATGTTTTTTAAAATTTTATTTAAAGTTTAAGTAGTGTTTTGGGGTGCAGTACTTCTCATGAGTTTGACAGTTCTTACTCTCAAACTTATGAATGAAGTTTCCCCTCCCCTGATTGACTGAACAGTGCTCACCTGATCCCAGCCAGCACATCGCACTAACTACGCCACTGGGTCAGGTTAGCACAGCGCGCCGACATCAGAACCTGGCCACTGACAGGAAATCCACTGCGGGCCAGGTTTCAGATGTCGGCGCGCAGGGTGAGTGCACATCGGGGGCTTGCACGCGCGGCAAGCCCCTGACACCAAGTTCTGGGCCAATGTATGTCTGACTTACGGGGCCTGTTCTTGTTGGTCGTATCCCAGCGCTGCTGCAGCCGGCTGCTAGTCGGGATGAGGTCTTTGTTTACAGACGGTCGGTTCCATCCCAACAGCTGGCCCTGCGCTTTTCTGCCTCCGGCTCCTGTTGCTGGCAGTGGCATTGCGGCCCCCCCACTTCTGTCATTTTTTTGGTGAAAATCTTAATTAACTATAGATAGAGATGTCATCAGATACCTTTACAAAATGTTATTTCAGTAAACCAGTGGACTGGATCCTAGCTGCTCAGCTGTAGCTTGTTGAGTGATAATTCATTGCTAACCAGCACTTGCACCATTAGAGGTACATTCTAAGTTCTGTATACTTTCAATAATTGAAATAGTATCAAATCAAGTTGTTAGTCTTCCCTTTGTGTGGGATATTGACAGCTCTGCAAACAAAAATCAAAAAAAAAATCAAATCAACTTTTATTGTCATTGTTAATGCACAAGTGCAGTACAACGAAATGTAGGCTTGCGGCTCCCGAGAGTGTACATTTAGATTAAGACATTTAAACATTCAACATACATTTGGCTTGTAATACATTAACATAAAGATAACCATAATAAAGTGCATTGGCAGATGTGCAGGCTTTAGAGTTTATTTGTGGAGTTCAGTAGGATGACAGCCCTGGGAAAGAAGCTGTTCCTAAATCTGGTCATACGGGTGCGAATGCATCTGTAGCGTCTCCCAGATGGCAGGAGGGTGAACAGACTGTGGCTGGGGTGGGTAGGGTCTTTGATGATGGACCGTGACCTCCGTAAACAGCGTTTCTGGTATATGTGCTCTATGGTCGGTAGCCGGGTGCCAGTAATGCATTGGGCAGTTTTGACTACCCGCTGCAGGGCTTTCCGGTCATAGTAGCTACAGCTGCCATACCATACTGTGATACAGTTCGTCAGGATGCTCTCTATTGTGCAGCGGTAAAAGTTAGAGAGGATCAGGGGTGACAGGTTACATCCCTTCAGCCTCCTTAGGAAATATAGGCGCTGCTGGGCCTTCTTCACCAGAGAGGAGGTATTGAGGGACCAGGAGAGGTCTTCCGTGATGTGGACTCCGAGGAACTTAAAGCTGTCCACCCTTTCCACCACAGCCCCATTGATGTGAATGGGGGTGTGACTTCCGCCTTTAGACTTCCTGAAGTCCACAATGATTTCTTTGGTTTTCTTGATGTTAAGGGCCAGGTTGTTATCGGCGCACCACTTCACGAGATGCTGGACCTCCTCCCTGTAGGCTGACTCATCATTGTTGGTGATCTGGCCTACTACCGTGGTATCATCAGCAAACTTGATGATGGTGTTGGAACCATGAACAGCCACACAGTCGTGGGTGAAGAGGGAGTAGAGGATGGGGCTCACCTGTAGAGTTACCTTCTCCTTTGTATAACAGTGTAAGAGTGGGGGAAAAATTCGGTTGCTTTGCGCCTCCCTTTAGCGCCCTAAGAGGTGCAAAGCAAGTAGCGCTCAGGTGCGGCGATGTTTGTGCCGCTCGCAAAATTGACTGGACATTTTGCGGCAGCGCTAAACATTACGGCCACGATCTCCTGCGCCCGCAGATTGTGACGTCAGTCGAGCGTGCAATGCCCTGGACCGGATATTGAGTGGCGCCCCCTACCTTTCCATCTGTCGCTAGCAACGACAGGTAGAGGGGAGCGTTTTGCAGTCGGGAAGGGGCTGGGGGAGCGCTATTTAAAGGCGGCCGCTTCCTGCTTTTTTTTGTTGGTGACATTTATGCACCACGCCTTCTGAGAGAGAGAGACTTCTGGAGAGATTCAACGCTGTGTGAAGGAGTTTTGGGTACTGAGCAGCACTTTGCAGGTTCATTTTGATTTGATCTTCCTTGCATCGATTTAGAAGAGACTATGGGGTTGCACTCTGGGCTCTTTCTCTGGGTCTCTCCATTGTTCTTTCCAGCAGAATTGATGTACAGGTCTCTCCAGGCCGAGATTCAAGGCTGCAATGAGCAGGGTTTGGATGGAGAGCAAGATCGATCCTCCCCTTTAAGAACTGGCCGGCACCAGTGTGTCTGTGTTCCATTGCTGACTGGCATCACATGAGCTTCGCCAGCGCTCTGAGGTAGCGCCTCGCTCCTCGGCGTTAGCGCCTTAAGAGTGGTGTGTAGCACCTGATTTAACGCTCCAATCACCTCCAGGGGCGATAGAAGCCAAGTTTGCAGTTGGAGGCAATAATTGGCACCAGGCGCTAAACTTTGCGCCCGGCCGATAATTGCGCCCAAACGGGGCGATACCAAATTCCTTCCCCAAAGGCTTTTATCTAAAGATAATAAAGCTATATCCCACCAATTTACCAGGTAAGGAAAGACAAGATTATATAGGGGGAGAAATTCATTTTCGCCCCATTTGGGGGTGATAACTTTTGAAAGCTGGGAAACTTAGCCCCCAGGCGCTAATGATTCCCAGCCTTCCCGAAATTGGGTTTAGCGCTCCAGGAAGGAAGTGGAGTGCTGAAGGACGCAGGCAGGGCAGTAGTTGTGCCGCGCTGCTGCATTCTGAGGATGCTTCTCTCCCTTAAAGGGAAGGGCCATCGCTGCAGGCTCTGCATTGGGACCAGTTAGCTGGTCCCTGACTGCAGCCGCGAGCCAGCCCGATCAGCCCCAGGCACTCCAGAAGAGTGCCTGGCTGATCAATCGCAGCCCAGGATAAGGAAAAAATTGAACAACATTTCAGAAACTTAGGTACTTACCTCGGCAACCTCCCCTTTAACTTTTGCCCCAGAAGCGCCCGGCATCCCGATCAATGCCTCCTGCAGCTGCCAGTGTCATCGGCAGGTGATGCTGCAGGGGGTGGAACCGAAGTTCAGGTCCGGTGCGCTACCGGGGCGATGTGCACGGCAATGACGTCACAATCTCCAATTGAAGGAAGCAGGTCTGATGATGTCATTTGATGACCTGTTATCAGCCGTTTTCCTTAAAGGTACCATGCGCAATTTACTTTGACATTTGTGCTGTCCGTGTTCTACAGCATTGAGGTGCTGCAAACACTGACGAGCACTGCACAGAGGTGCACAACTGCACCCAGGCTCTCCCATGACTCCCTCCATATGCTTATGGAGGGAGTCACAGGATGCAGGGAGGTTCTCTTCCCTTCCAATGTGCGGAAGAGACATCCCCAGGAGACCAACACAGCCTGGTTGCACATTACACAGGAGAACATAAGCAGGGATGTCTTCAGGAGGACCAGGCTGCAGTGGCGCAAACCTTTCAATGATCTCAGTAGATCACGAAACATTACTGCAAAGCCACACTCAACCTCATCCTGCTGTGCCACTCATTAGATCCCCATCACTCTGCCTTCCCTACCCTACTCCTGCACATCCTTACACACCAAATTACCATGCACCTCCACCCATCCCTCTCTATCTACATTATCACTTTCCCATCTCACTAGCCACCCCTCACACTCACCCTCATCCTAGTCTAATCATACCAACTAATAACACACAAGGGTAGGCACTTGTGTGTTTTAGCCAGTGTTCATGTGAAGTTTCTGTTAATGTGCTGTCAAACATTGAAATCTTTATTTTCAACACTTTGCTTTCTTGGACAGGTTTGTGTGCACCTTTGGAAGTGGCTTAGTGAGTTGCAGTGAATTGTGAGACATAATGGTACCCCCACAATGCTGACGAGTGTGAAAGGAATGGCTTGGGCATTGTAGGGATATTTTATGGTGCTGGTGTGGGGTGGTGCCAACCTGGTGCATCATGTGGCAGCCAGGATGTGCAGCTTCAAGTGAAGTAAATATGGCTATGGGGAGGCCATCCCTTGCGTCCCAGGCAGCAATGTGGTTGGGTGCTGATGCCCTCTGTCCTGTGCAGCATCAGGTGATTGCAGAGAAGGTTGGTGTTGTTGGTGATGCTGGTGTTGGGGCTGATCGTGGTCAGATTCTGAGGACCAAGGTGAGAGAGAATAAAATGCACTCATGCTGATGGAATAGATGGCAGGTGAAGTAGAGATGACAGAAGCGATCTGTCAATGGTGGGAGAGGTAATGAGATCAAACTGCATGGAAACTTGTGTAAAGACTTGCAGCATTCTGAATCTGTAGTGGAAATGCAGTTTAGAGAAGCTAGTGGTTAAGGGAACATTTCTTAATCAGCTGGGAGCTTTGACTTGACATTTGAAGCTGTCAGCTGATTCAATGGCTCGTCACCTCCCACCTCAGCTTCACAGATGAGGTCTAGGCACAGCGGGAAACCGGTGGGCAACCTGTCAAATTCAAAAAGCTGGGAAAAAAAGCAAGCCACTAATGATATGAATTGGGTCCTGTGATAAATCCATTAAGTGGAACAAGGACTCAAAGAGGCGATATCGTAGAATTAACATGAGTACTTTATTAACAACTGGGAAACACGTTTACAGACAGCCTGCATCAGCATCCTGGCATTCCACCTTGTGCTGACCTATACAGGAAGCAAACCTCTGACCTTAACAGGAAGCAAACCTCTGACCTTAGTAGCAGCATTGGCTACAGCACCACCTGGTGGATAACCTTAATCATAACATCCCAGATTACTATAGGTCCCCTGCCGCTGCCTGTTGGGTCTGCTCAGCGCTGGCAGACCCGACCGGGAAATGCAGGTGTGCGTGTTTTGGCTGCAGGTTCCCGGCCTGTTGTCAATCATTTAAAATTTCACAGCTGACCCACCAACCATCCCGTCCACTGAGCGCCGGCAGAATCACGGCCACTGTCTTAGTAGACTCAATGCTAAATGTGCCCAACAAATACAGAGCAGTAATCAACAAAACTAATGGAATGTTGAACTACACAGCCAAAACAGTAGAATATAAGTCAGAGGAAGTAATGATCAAACTGTTTAGTGCTCTGGGTCGGATCAAACCTTGAATATAGTATCTGATTCTGGTCATCAAGAAACGAGAGGCATTCAAGTGTCTGGAGGCAGTGCAGAGAAGAGCCGCAAGGCTAATCCCCAATCTGAATTATGAGGAAAAGACTGGAGAGACTTGGGCTTTTCCGCTTGGACAGAAGGTATCTGAGTGAGACACACTGTTACTTGAAGAAATCTTATTGCACCGGATTCCTGAGCTTGGTTTGTGCTTGAAAGGGAATGCTGGGCGCTTTAGGTATTTTTTTGGCAGTAGAGGGTAATTGTGTCTAGTTTCCTCCACTCCCCTACCCCACTTCAAATTTAGTCATAATATTTCTCCCCTGTAATACATCTGTTGCTGCTACTGCATTATAACCTTCAATTAGAAATATACTTGCTCTTCTATTCTATTTTTAGCTTACCCAATTGGCCAATTAAACTACATATTTTCACAAGCATAGCCTGTACCAGCTGCTGGAATACTTTGTTCACTGATCTTATATTTTATAGCAATACTTTCTGCCTTTTACAATAGCTTGAAAATGCTTCTGTAAATCGTACTGCTTAATCTATGGAATAGACTGCACATTGAAATTTTACATAATTCAAACTTATAGCGATAATGGGATTTTAAAAAGTGACTGGCAGAGTGTCCTTTCTGAAAAATGAGATTAGAAGTGATGAGAAACATGGAACAGATTCCCAAGAAAATTGTGTTTAATTCATAGAATTACATAGAATAGGCCATTTGGCCCAACAGATCCGTACTGGTGTTTATGCTCCACATGAGCCTCCTTGCAGCCCTCTTCATCTCACCCTATCAGCATTTCATTCTTCCTCATGCGTTTATCTAGCATCCCCTTAAATGCTTTAATGCTAAGTATTGCCAAAATTCAGAAAATATCCTGGAATGCATTGCCTGAAAGGGTGTTGAAAATTCCTTTCAAAGCTGAATAAATTTTGGTTATGAATGGGATTGTAGGGAGCTGTAAAGACAGATAATGAATGTTCCAGAGGGATGGGATGAGATGGTGGAAATTGAGATTGACCAATAAAATGATGGACTTGTTTTCTTTGGCCTTCTGCTAATCTTCTTTGTTTCTAATGCATGTGAAGTTGTGACCAAATAAACCTCTGTGAACAGCAACTGACCAAGGTTAAATATAGGAGACAAATATTCTGGAATTTCACTCAATTATCTTTTAGCGGATTTGCGAAACTTCTCCCTCAAGAGATTTCAATGGGTGTAGTGTCCACAATCGGGTAGATTGTAGGTGATTTGTGGAAGAGAGGCCTGATCAGCTGAATGACCTCGTTTCATCCTGTATATTGAATCGTGGCTTACATGGTCTATCAGCTGCACCCACAGAAAACCCCCTCTGTCAGGTGACCGCTTCTGTATTCCTAATAACAACAGAAAATGCTGGAAAAACTCAGTAGGCCAGGCAACATCCGTGGAGAGAGAAATAGAGTCAACGTTTCAGGTCAAAACCCTTTGTCAAGACTGAAAAAGCTCAGGAAATGAAACAGATTAAAAGGCCAGTTTGGGGGCTGGGAGAGAACAAAAGAGAAGTGTCTGTATTCCTAATTTTGGCTCTTTTGGGAGTTGCAGTTTGTTTCTAAAAATAAAACTTTTTTTAACTTTCACTCTCCCACCCCCACTTCTTCCTTCCACCTGCTTCTCTCTCCTTCCTGAAGGTGTTGATTTCTTGTGGTGGTGTGATTCCACAGACACTGTGTTCCTTCTGGTATGTCACTCAAGTAGCCATTATTTGTGCATGAGTCTTGACAGTGATTGTCAGCGGGGTATTCAATCACAGCAGAGCCCAACTCCAATTTCCCCCCATGTCTCCACATAAGCACTTCCAACATGGGACAGTGTATAAAGGTCAGAAGTGAGAACCCTGGCCATTATATAATCTCTTTCCTCCTCATCCAAAGCCAGCTGAGGCGGCAGTAGGGGAATTGTGACTAACTGTAGCACCCCTTACCGCTATCCCAGCTGAAAGTGGCTACCTCCGCAGAGACTGGAGATGGAGCTGGCTGTTTCTTGCCTATGTGGATCAGCTACCCACTGAGTCTTTAGGGATTTTTAAAAAGCTAACTACAATGCATAATAATGAGGTAATGCAAAAATAACAAAATCAATGCACTGATCTTTGATCAGGAGGTACATAAACACAGCAGTAGCAATGTGGAGCAACAGTGTCCCCTGGTGATGGTTCGATTTTATTTCACACTGTCTGTAAACCAAATGATTTCACTTCCTGATCACAAAATAATTACGAATGAGGAAGGCCATTTGGCCCATCATATTGCCTCCATCCTGAATGAGCCTGGTGTCCTTCCATTGCAGCATCTAATTAATTTTAGTTGGATGATTCATGGTTCTTGCCTCCACTATTCTCTGCCCATTCCAGGTGTGTAATGTTTTTTGTGTGAAGAACTTTCTGATAGCATTCCCAAACTTGCCTTTTACTACTTTGAACTTGTAGCCCCTGTTCTACACTTGTGGTGTGATTTAAAGTAATTTTCCAGATTTACCTTTTCCATACCATGTACTTTCGTATATATTTTTATAAGATCATCTAAGATGCCTCCTTCCAAGGTTGAAAATCCCAAGTCTCTCCAGTCTTTCCTCATTACTCAGATTGTTAACATTCTTCTTTGCAGTACCTCCAGTGCTTGAACGTGTCCTGTGTCTTGGTGACCAGGACTGGATGCAGGTGTGGTCTGATCAGAGCACTATAGAGTTTGATAATGATTTCCTCTGACTTGAGCCCCGATTTTTAACCTGGGGTGCGAGTGTGGCATGTGAAGCCCAGGGAGGGAGGGAAGCATGGGCTCCAGGCCATTTGTCTGCACTGACACCACCCCGAAGTCGGCAGAGGTGGAGGTCGTCAGGCGGGAATGGGAAATCTTCCAGCTGCAGGCCACTGGGGACCCAAGGAAACGGTCCCTGGCAAGGTAAGTGACAGGGCGGGTCCAAGACAATCATGGTCAGAGGAATGGGAAGGGATGTCCGGGGCAGAGTAGGCCAATGATTACTTTTGTGGGCCCGAAGGAGCACTCCTGATCTTCCAGGCCCACAAGGAAACAGTTAACTATTGATTTAAAGGACTTACCTGGGCCTCTTGTGGCCCTGGAAACTATCTGCCACCATTTCCCTGGCAGTTTTGGGACTGGGCATCTGACCCGTGATCCGAGGTTAAAATAGCGTCAGGGTCCAAATGATGTCATCGGACGCTGACATTTCAATATTAATGAGGCTCCTGCCTGCCTGTGGCAGGCAGCCTCGACACTCCTGAAAACCCGGAAGTTAAAATGGTGGGGAGGGGAAATCGCAGCAGGTAGTGCCATCTGCATTTTTAACCCCCAGCCTGCACCGATTCTGCCGGGTGGACAGAGTTAAAATCAGGTCTTTGTATTCTATTACATAAACAAAAAAAAACGGTAGAAGCTGGAAATCTGATCAAAAATAAACATTCTAGAAATATTCAGTAGGTCAGGAAGCATCTATGGAGAGAACAAACAAATTGACGTTACAGGTATAAACCGTTCAGTATTTTGTGTTTTTGTTTTCTACTGTTTTGGCTGTATAGTACAACATTTTATTGGCTTTGTTGATTGTAGTTCACCGATGCCCAGTTTGGATTCTGCCAGGATCACTTGGTTCCAGACCTTGATCAAAACGTGGACATAAGACCTGAATTCCAGAGGTGAGGTGAGAGTGACAGCCCTTCACATCAAGGCAAGTATTTGACCGAGTGTGGGACCAAGAGAAGCCCTAATAAAACTGAAATCAGTGGGGATCAGGGGAAAACTCTCCAGTGGCTGGAGTTGTATCTGGCACAAAGGAAGATAGCTGTGGTTGTTGGATGCCACTCATTTCAGTCCCAGGACATCGCTGCAGGAGTTCCTCAGGGCAGTGTCCTATGCTCAACTATCTTCAGCTGCTTCATAAATGACCTTCCATCCATCATAAGGTCAGAAGTAATGATGGAGTTTTCAGCTCCATTTGCAATTCCTTAGGTAATACCCACATGCAGCAAAACCTAGACAACATCGAGGCTTGGCTGATAAGTGGCAAGCAACATTTGGGCCACACAAGTGCCATCTCCAACAAGAGAGAACCTAACACGCCCCTTGACATTCAATGGCATTACCACTGCTGTGTCCCCCACTATCAACATCATGGGTTTTACCAATGATCAGAAGCACAACTGAACCAGCCACCAATGTTCCTTTTAAGCTGCGATGCTGTTCAATGCTCTAGAAGACCCACGCAGCCAGCTCACCAGCTTTTAAATGCAAAAACCCTGCATGCGCGGATTTTTGAATGGGCTGCGCATCCCCTTAAAGGGGCCGCATGGCCCAAAAAATAAATACAGGGAACATTGCCAGCCACGTACATGCCGTGGCTACTAGAGCAGGTCAGAGACTGGGCATTCTGCGGCGAGTGACACACCTCCTGACTCCCAAGGCACAAGTCAGGAGTGTAATAGAATACTCTCCATTTTGCCTGGACAGGTGCAGCTGCAACAACATTCAAGAAGTTCAACAACATCCAGGACAAAGCAGTCCACTTGATCGGTACTTCACCCACTAGTCTCCTCCGCAACTAGCATACTGTGGCTGCAGTGTGCACTATCTACAGGATGCACTGTAGGAACTTGCCAAGGCTTCTTCGGCAGCAACTCACAAACCTGCGATCTCTACCCTCAGAAGGACAAGAGCAGCAGATGCATGGCAACACCATCACCTCCAAGTCATGCACCATCCTGGACTGGACGTATGTCACCACTTCTTCATCGTCGCTAGGTCAAAATCCTGAAACTTCCTATCCAATAGCATTATGGGAGTACCTTCACTACATGGACTTCAGTGGTTCAAGAAGAAGGCCCACCATCACCTTGTCGGGACAACTAGGGACAGGCAATAAATGCTGACATTGCCAGTGACATAGACATCCCAAGAATGAATAAATAAACCTATGTGGCCCACAAAGAGAAAAAGGTTGGACGCATGTGGTCTGAAATGGATAAAGTGGAAATGTGCTTTTGGCATCATCACTTCCCAGTGGTACTACAGTTCCTTTTTCCTTATTTCTACGAGTAACTTGCACTATTGACCATTCCTGTAGGCAGAGTAATCCCAGTTCCTGTGAGATACCTCATAATGAGCCACGAAGTTCCACATATGCATTCTGGTCATGGATACACCTTATTTGTTTCCAGAGAACCCTTTTGAATCTTCAGATATTTGGACAGTTGCAAGGTGAGAAAACCTAAATTTTCTGTTGATTTTGCTATACTGAAATAGATCATAGCTTGACTTTATTCCTGTCTCTTTCTTTCTTGATGTGGTAGGATCTATTTCTACAAGATTCTAAATGCACTTTTGTGCTACATCTTAATATTCTAACCTATCCTTTAGTAACAAGTCGAAGGGCTAGCTTGGCAAGGGAACAAGTCTATGGATTGCAGTACTGTTGATATTAAGGTCTATTTTCTTTAGAAGAGAGCCAAGGTTTGGTTTTGTTACTTTTTACAGAAGTATTTTGTATCTTTTGCATTAACTAAATAAAAAGACAAATTTTGTAATGGAAAATGTTTTGTCTAGGTTAAACTTATAGGGGGAAGTATTCAGTACCTTAGCGCCTCCCATTAGTGCCAGCAGATGGCGGTAATGGGGCGCTGATGCAGTAGCGCCTGGGCGAGGCGAATCCAGTGCTGCACGGCAAATCCAGCCCCACCCGTTATGCCGCGGGTACGTGGTACCGCCGGGGACTTCAACACCAGGCAGATCGTGACGTCAGTGAGCACTGACTGCCCGATCTGGAAAATTCATTGGGCTAAAAATTCGGTATCGCCGCGCCAGGTCTTTAGTGCCCGAAATTTAGCGCTGGGCCGGATTCCCCTAGCGCCCGCCTGAAATTCAGTAGCGCCGCCCCAAGACGGAGGCGGGCGCTATTGGAGGGTTTGGCCGCCTCGTTTGGGGCGAAGAATGTCAGTTTCCGGCGCCCAGCTGCCGCTGCGGCAACCGATGCGGTGCGGCAGGCTGGGGTACTGCAGGCCTCCTCCTTCTCTTAAGGAGGAGCTGCCTGCAGCCGTGAGATCGCCGCTGGATTCCCCCGTCAAATGAGCCCGGCACCACGGAGAAGTGCCGGGCTCGCGGGAGTCACACACCAATGCCGCGGGGGTGGTGGTGCAGGAGTCCGGGGAGGGAGGTGCGGCCAGGCGGCCACCGGGAAAGCGGCCGGCCGTCCCTCCACCTTTATGCGCCGGCCTCTCGGAGCTGTAAGGCACCGTTTTGCAAACGCTGTTTGCGGCCGCGACGGGCGAGGCGGCCGCAACTGAATTTGGCCATCGGGACGGATTACCATTGGAACCGGGGTGCTGCGCACACTGATGATGTCATCGGTGCCGGCGCAGCGCTACCGGCTAACGCCGATGTTAGGGACCAACTCAATTTCGGGCGCTAAAAAACTTCCGGCGCAAACCACTTTATAGCCAATAAGTGGGCGCAAACGCGACTGAATTTCTAGGCCATTGTCACCAATTACCTTAGCGCCTTGACCAATGACAGGGAGTGCTGGCATGCAGCTCCAGGAAGCCAGCTCCAGCGACGTTATTTAAAGGCATCAGCATTAATCACTCCCAGCTGTCAGGGCAGGTTAGTTTCAGTGGTTTCTTGTCAGTTTCAGCCACTGAACAGTTTCTATGAGTAATTTCGAGCTTCTTTTGGATCAGCAGTCTTCTGGCAACTACAAAGTAGCTACATTTATTGTTCAAAGATTCAAACTGCTACACTTGGTAACATTAATGGGGGCTGTACTGGCCACCTTGCCCTCCAGGATTTATGGTGGAGGGAGCATAGGCAGTGAGAAATGCAGGAACATGTGAGCAGAGGGATGAGGAGGGACATCAGGGCTCTCACCAGGAGGCTTTATCCTCCGAGGGTATTCCGGCAGCACTTCTCCTACCTTCAATTAAGCGAGGAGCAGTGTATTAGATGGCTCCGCATCACCAAGGTGGTGGTCACAGAACTCTGCCACCTCTTGCAAACGGATCTCCAGCTTCACACCAAGATGACTTAAACCACAGAACCCCATAGCTCACATCCCCATCATACCATCCCTGTGTCTTGGTGACCTCCTGGGTGCAAAGGTGAAATGAGAGAGACCACAAAATATTGCAAACTCCATTAATAAATTTATGCATAAACATATTACATTCATTCTAATAACTAGACCCTTGTGCCTGCCATAGTTGAATAGCTGTCATTGTGTGTAAGGTGTGAGATGTGGGTGTGAGTGTTGGTATATAGAGATTGTTGGTGGGTGAGTGCTGGGGGTCTGGTGCTTTGGGCAGTGTGTGAAGCTTGTGGTACAGATGGTAATATGTAGCATTTGTTGAAGCATTGACTCACCCTGACCACCCGACTGAGGTGGATCTGCCATGAGCACACCTGCTTCAGTCCTCCGGCTCCTTCTCCTTGTCCTGCTTCTCCTTGCTGAGGCAGCTGCACAGCCAGCAATGCTGAGAGTGAGGTGCTGCAGTATCAATGAACCTCCCCTTTAAGTACTGGGAAAAGCCTGTGGCAAGATGAGTTGCGATTAGACTGCACCCGATATTGGGCCACCCTTTAAGTGTAACACCACTGAGCTAGGCCTTTAAGACTTGAATTAGTGCCCCAATCATTTCTTTGAGCAGTGAGAATGAATTTTGTGTGCAGTCTAAAGCATTAGCGCCTGGCGCTAATTCTCAAACTTTTCTAATGATACCGCACATTCCTGGGCTATAATGAACTTCATATACTCTTTTTAACCCTCTATCATGAATGAATGCTATGGGCTGGATTTTGATTGAGGAGGCATGTAGGAGGCAGGACTACAACTTTCGGGGTTGTAGTCCCGCCTCCATCGAGTTGTGGCCAACCCACGCGATTTTCACTTGATTGACCTTGTTGAGCCCGCCCAGCGGGCTCAACAGGCCAATTAAAGGCCACCCGGCAACAGGTGATGTCACAGATTGACATTTCATCTGTCAAAAGCTTTTGACAGATGAAATATCAGCGTTTGACAGCTGTTTGAAGCTGTCAAACACTGACAACCTGTACTCCAAGTTAATTCCTTCCTCTCAGGCTGATTTAGAGATCTCACCAGAACAGAAAGCTGAATGCTACAACTTTTGACAGCTCGCGGCCATTCTGCTTTCTGTGCCGGTGAGATGAGGGACTCCCGAGACCTGAAGGAAGGAAGGCTGTAAAGGTAAGTAAAGGTTAGTAGAACTTCTTTAAACACTTTACACACACCAAACACACTTACCTCTGAACTCATGCACCCATCACTCACCTGAACACTGGATATCTCAAACCCTCCAAGCCCTTCAGCCCGACGGTCCGCCTCGCTAACTTGGCGTGGTTTGGAGCCGTCGGGAATCCCACACTTCAGCAATAAAAATAGGGATTAGGCTTAAAACTGCCTGTTAACTACCTGTAAACAGGCAGTTAATTGGCACTAATCCCCTTCCCGCCTCGGGGAGGCGGGTCCCAGCACAGGTTGGGTATCCGCCTCCTTTGAAACTGGCATGGAGGTGGGTTGGGGGCGGGATGGGTTCGTGCCCCCCGATTTTGAGATTTTAACCCCCACACGCCTCCAATCCCGCCTCCACGGCCCAATGAAAATCCTGCCCTATATCTCTACAAAACAAATCCAACAGACACAGTAACTATGCACATTCATCTTGTTTTCATTCTCAGGGTCTGTTATCTAAACATTCTAATTAAATATTAAACTCTGGTAGAGTGCTGGAATGCAACTGAGATTAGCTGAGTTGAAGAAAGACAGGATAATTGATTGCTATAGTTCAGCATGTAAGAGCTGCATGATTTACATATAGAGCTATTCTGTGAAAGTCTTAGCCTACCTTGATACCCAGGATTAAAAAAAGTTGCCACATAGCAGAAACGAGAATAGAGATATAGGACTTCTTTGCCCATAAATGCTGTAAAGAGACTTTCTACAACACACGCCAGTAATTTGCTGTACAATGTTCAGCATGTTAAAACTTAACTAACCTATTGATAACCTTTTCTATAAGACTTTCATATTTAGGGAAAAGCCATTGTTGAGAGCTACAAAATTCCTTAATGTTAAATACTTTTCAAAGTGTTATTTGTGGCTATCTACAAATTGAAATCATACCTGATGACTGGAAAATACTAACAAAATATTAATTCAAAATTAATGTAGTTGGTGCAAAATTAATTTTCTGTACAGATATTGTGGCAACATTCATATTGTTTGTAATCTATGCCTTGTTAATTGACATTGATAGAAGTGGGGCTATCTTTAGTTGTGGGTAAAAACTAGCTATATATCCTTAATTATTATTTTGCACTCCTTCAGGGTAAATTAAGTTGGCAGACTCCAATCTTAGCTTTTCCAAAATTGGAATGCTATAAATTTGGCCAACATTATCACCAGCTGTTTTGTTGCTCTAAAGCTCATTTCTGCATAGATTCCTAAAAGAACTAATCCATTCATAAGTACTACTTTCAACAACTAATTAAATTAGCAACAATAAATTTACATTTATATAGTGTCCTTAACATAGAATGTCTCACATGCTTCACGGGAGTAAAAATGGTGCCAAGCCTAAGCTAGGAGTTAAGAGACTTGACCAAAGGTATAGTTGAATAGGTAGGTTTTGAGCAGGCATTGATAGATGGGGGAGCAAGGGGAGGGAGTTCCAGAGAATAGGGCAGAGACAGCGGAAAGCTGCTTCCATAATGTATCATGACCTCTTCTCCATAGTTCATCCGGAATTGGGCATCCTAAATTCTGCGTCTATTTTCTACATTCCACTCACCTCCATCTCAGCATTCTATTTAAGCTTAACTTACAAAGCTGGTGATGTGCATTTTCTGAACAATGATGACCTAGAGTCATAGAATCATAACGGCCCATCGAGTCTGTGCCGGCTCTCTGTAGAGCAATCCAGTCAGTCCCATTCCCCCGCTCTACCACCGTAGCCCTGCAAGTTTATTTTCCTCAAGTGCCTATCCAGTCTCTCCTTGAAAACATTGAGGCCTAGAAATTCAGTTGGGCGCGGCAGCCGTTAGCGCCTTAGGAGGAGTAGATTTCGAGCGCTAGGCGCTTAGCGGCCGGGCGCAGCGCGATCTGCGCCTCGCCCCAACTTCAGTACACATTTAGCACCGGCGCAAAGTCTTAGCGCGCGCCCTGCTGCGCGCGCACATCATGACGTCATTTGCTAGTGCAACGCCTTTTGTGCGCCCCGAACCGGAACTTCACTCGCGCCGGCCCATTGTGCGCCGGGCGGCCCGAGCGACTGTGAAGTGGAACGGTACACAGCCCAGCCGGGCCGCGGGGAGCGCAAATTAAAGGGCACTTACCCAGTAGTATAAAGGCCAGCCATTTTGCAGCATTCACTCTTGTGCAACGGTTTTTTGGACAGAGACCAAGGAGGAGAGTTTATTGGTTTGGACCAACACTTGGACAGGTATTATTGGCTCAGGCCAGAGCTTACCAATTATCTTTGCCTTCATTCAGAGCTCAGTGTTTGCCAGCATATAATGGGGGCTGCATTGGGTGGCAACGCTGAATTTCAGCCTTATGCCAGAAGGGCTTACAGACGCCGTGAGAGAGTGGCAGCCCTGGCTAGACGCAGAGGGGGCAACAGGCGTCGCCAACTGAGGCCTTACCCACGCAGGGTATACCGCCAGCAGACCTCCTATCTGACCATGTCTGCCGCGATGTGTGTTAGGAGGCTGCGATTCCGAAGGGAGGTGGTTGCAGACATCTGCCGGCTGCTTCAGAGAGATCTGCAGCCACAGCTGATGCGCAGGACGTCTCTGTCGGTGGCAGTGAAGGGGACGGTGGCTCTCAACTTCTATGCCTCCGGCTCCTTCCAATCCGCTACTGGGGACATCGCTAACATCTCCCAGTTCGCCGTGCATTGCTGCATCCGCCAGGTGACCGAAGCCCTTTTCAGAAGGAGACATCAATTCATCTCCTTCCCCATGACCCTGGACAAGCAGCAGCAGCGTGCAGTGGGGTTTGCAAGAATAGCGGGCTTCCCCATGGTGCAGGGCGCCATTGACTGCACGCATGTGGCTTTGCGGGCACCTCTTGAGCATGCCGAGGATTACCGCAACCGGAAGGGCTACCATTCCCTCAATGTACAGCTGGTGTGTGACCACAGGCAGCGCATCCTAGCTGTCAATGCCCGCTTTCCAGGCAGCAGCCACGATGCCTTCATCCTGTGACAGACAACTGTGGCTGACATGTTCCAGGCACAGCCTCCCCCAAGAGGATGGCTTATCGGGGACAAAGGCTATCCTTTGTGTACCTGGCTCATGACCCCGCTCCGCGCGCCCACGACCCCTGCTGAAGAGGCATACAACGAGAGCCATCAAGCGACGAGGAACCTCATAGAACAAACAATCGGCGTGCTCAAGCAACGGTTCCGCTGTCTCGATCGCTCCGGGGGAGCCCTCCAGTATTCGCAGGATCGAGTCTCCCAATTCGTCGTCGTTTGCTGCATGCTGCACAACCTGGCTATCCGCAGGACTCGGGCACTGCCACCTCACGTTGGACCACCACCTCAGGAGGAGGAGCAGGAGGAGCATGAGGACGATGAGGACGAGGAGTACCAGCCCAGGAGGGAGGCACAAGGTCCAAGGGCCGCCCGTCGGCGGCTTATTGAACGTCACTTCTAGGCCCCCTGTCAGGGAATGGCTTGTGCCAATGATAGAACATGATTGCAGCCGCTCCGCAAGCCCTCAGCCGGTTAAGGCAACAAACACTTCAAAGATCAAACATGGACAATGTGAATAAATAAAATGGTTTATTGTACAAACTCTGGGCCCTTCCCACATGAAAACCAAAAACAGACGAAACCCCCAAAAAACACTCAAACACATTACTCGCTCCCACAACCTGGAGAGGATTAACAAAATAGGGCAACTAAAATGGCCGTCATTCTCGGCCTTCGTCAAAAACAAACATCACATCATCGGCCTTCAAAAAACAAACATCCAATTCTCGGCCTCAAGAAACAAACACAAATGGCCACACATTTGACTATTTGGCCCGCTAGGGCGATGCCTTGGCCATCTTTGGGTGGCCCCTGCCCGCCCTGCTGCTCCGCCTCAAAGTAAGGCCATTGGCTGCTGCAAGGCTGGGGGCAGGCTCCTGAGGGGCACATGTCGTGACGGCAGATGCCCTTGGGGGTCGGCCTAGTCGTGGTCTGGCCGTCGAGCGGGCGGCTGTTGATTGCTGCAGCTGTGGCTGGCCAGCATCAGTCGCTGCAGCAGCTCCTGGCAGCTCCACTGGGGGACTGGCAGTGGCAGCTGGAGGAATGGCGGCAAGCTGGCGGACGGCAGGCGCTCGCTGGTCGCCTGAGACACTGGCACTCGCCCGGGCCAGCACTGCAGCATGCGCACCAATCTGCCGAGGGACAGACCGCTGTGCTGCTGCAGCGCGCCGGGTGCCCTGGCGATGCCTGGCTGACACAGCGAGTGTGGCAGCAGTGAGTGCCCGTGTTGACCTGTTCACTGACCGCATCAGAGCAGCCAGTGACTGGACGACACCACTGATCACCTGGCCAGTCGCTGACAGAGCTGCCCCGAATTCCGCCCGACTCGCTGCCTGATCTGCCCGGTATTCCGCCCGACTGGTGGCCTCTGAGGGCCCGAACTCGGCCACACTCCGAGAGAGGGAATCGATGGACTCAGGCAACTGTGCCACTGCCGCCATGAGCTCCGTGTGCCGGCGCTCCGAGTCTGCGGACAAGTCTTCGAGGCGTTCCATCTCCTCGGCTAAGAGCATCTCCTGACTGGAGGCCGGACTCTCCCTCTGGGGAGAAGGCCGCCGAGCTGGCCGACCCTTCCTGCGTTGCTGGAGGCCGCTGGGCCCAGCAATTGGACTCCCCTCTGACGCATCCCCCCTCTGGGGAGAAGGCCGCCGAGCTTCCACCCCCCTCCCGCCTTTCTGCAGCCCGCAGGTCCCAGGAGCTCCCCTCCCCTTCGACACTTCCGCCACGCTGCCCTCCAGGGAAGACGTGTCCCCTACATTGGCCTGGGTGGCCGCGGCTGAGGGTTCCCCTGATGGGCCGCCTTCCTCTTGCTCCTCCTCCTGCTCCTCTTCGGAGGGTCTGTCACTGGCAAGTTCAGGGACCTCCTCTTCACCATCTGAAAGCAGGAAGGCACAAGAGTAGCTTTAGAGTGAGGAGAGGGCGTCAGTGCGGGATGCATGAGTGGTGGCATTCAGCGCATTGGTCGGACAGTGGCAAAGGATGTAGATCTGATGCGCAAGTGGGACGAGAGAGGTGCAAAAGGTGATGTCCTTACCATTGCTGCCCAGAACAGGGTCGGCATCTCCACATGCAACGGGCCCAATCACCCGGCCACCCATGAGGCGCTCCATGCGATGTTGCAGGTCGGTGAGTGGCTGGATATGGGGTCGGCCTCCCCCGGTCGCGGTCCGGCTCTTGCGATTATTCGCCAGCTTGGCCTGCAAGAGAAAGGACGGCCTCTAAGTACAGTGTGTCGCCGTGATCTTGTGTGCACTGCCTCCCATGGTGGAATAGCTTGGCCAGTGTGTCGCCATGCTCTGGTGTGCACTGCCTCCCATGGTGGAATAGCCTGGCCAGTGTGTCGCCATGATCTGGTGTGCACTGCCTCCCATGGTGGAATAGCTTGGCCAGTGTGTTAAGTGCAGAATGTGCAATTGATGCTCATGCCTGTCCCATAGCTGCTGGATGAAGGCTGGCCATTAGAGCTTTCAGGTCCCTTTGCCCATAATGTGAGGTGCACATGCAAGGATGAGGAGGTCACTGGAAAGGGTACTCACCCTGACAATGCGTGTGAGGTCATTTAACTTTTTGCGGCATTGGGCACCGCTCCTGGGGACGTCGCTGTTGGCTGACAGCTTGGTGGCGACATGCCTCCAGGCTCTCCTGTAGACGCGGACCGTCGCCTTCTTGCCATTGTCCGGGTACAAAACATGGCGCCTCTTCTCCACAGCAGCAATCAGCACACTCAGATCACGCTCTGAGAAGCGCTGCACACGTTCACGGGCCTTCTCCATGTCTTCAGGCGCTATTTGGGTCCAGCAGCAGTGTTCAGGCCTAGCTGGAGGGCTCCACTATCCAGGGCGTGGCAGCAGACACAGTCGACCCTTCCCCCTTAGGAGCTGGCCGGCGCCAGGGTGTCTGCTGTCAATCACGAGATGGCCGCACCTGCGCTGCGCCCGGCCTCGGCGCTATCGATCACCACCTCCGGCTTAGCGCCCAAAGAGAGGCGTCCAGCAGCAGTTTTAGCGCTCGCCCAAACTCCTAGGGTGAAGCTAATGAATATCGGAGAAGTGGCATCGATTTGGCGGCGGCCGCAAACTTTAGTGGACGCCCCACTTTAGCGCCCCAAAAGTGGCATCAATGAATTTCTAGGCCTGAGTGTCTCCACTTCCGTCGGCAGCGAATTCCAGGTCATTACCACTCGCTGCGTAAAAAGGTTTTTCCTCACATCCCCCCGTATCTCTTGCCCAAAACCTTAAATCTGTGTCCCCTAGTCCTTGTACCATCAACTAGCAGAAATAAACTTATAAACTTAAAAAAAAATACTCTCACGAGCTACTCACCAATCAGCTCCTTCCCTTGTGCCGACGTCACATTTTTTACTGTGATGTCACCTTTTCAAAAACTGCCTCTGTTGAGTTGCTGCCGCTCGGGACTGCTCCTTTTATCTGCTCCGCTCTCGCTGTGCTCCCACCAGGTCCGCTCCTTCCAGTCTTGGGCTCCTGCCGCTCAGGACTGCTCCCTTTAAACTGCTCCACTCTTGCTGTGCTCCCTCCAGGTCTGCTCCTTCCAGTCTCCCCTATCTGGTTTCCCACGCTTGCTTACAAGTTGGTTAAAGCTTCCCTTTTTTCCCTCTGCATCCCAGTTAATATCAGCTCCTCAACTGCTTAACCAGATGAGCCATCAGGGATATCATCTTTTTACCTGGGATCCATAAGGTTGCTCCATCTTCTCTCCCATCCATTCCAGCACTTCATTATAGACTGTTAGAGAAAATATGCTGTTAAGTCTGTGTGTTCTAGTTATTGTTAATAAGAATCACTGCACACAGACCACAAGAGTAAATTCAACAGGTCTTTACTAGTCGGAGGTGAGGCTGAACTGCACAATAAATCATTACACAGCACTTATATACCGTTGTGGTCACCACCGGTATTACAGTATACAGCAGCCAAGATAAAGTAGTGCATCTCTTAAAATAGTTCTCTTAAAGGTGGAACGGTTACATACACCACAATCCTCCCTTTTTAGCTTAACAGTATATATTCCCCATTAAACATAACATAATAACATATATACACAACTTCATGTAAAAACAGTTCACAGATTCAGTCTCTGAGGAGGCCTCCTGATCCGAGACGGATAACGCCTTTCAGGGGTCTCTGGTTCTCGTTGCTGGGGTGACTCATCTAGTTGATCCCCTATGGATAGGACATCATCATCAGGTATATTCACTTCTGAGGTAGATGCTTCAGGTTCACTAACTTCCTCCACGGTTGTCTCTGTCGTAACCATGGGCTCGACCCTTGTTCTCGATCCCACCAGTTGGTCAGCATGACGTCGCATTACATTTTCACCAACATCTACCGTGTACATCAGGGGTCCTTGTCTGGCCCGAATTGTTCCAGATTGCCATTTCTCGTTTTTATAGTCCCTGTCTAACACCGGTTGTCCTATTTCAAAACTCCGAGTGGGCTTGTTATTGATATGCTGGAACTGTTTGTTTTCGACTTCCCTCCGCACATTTGGTTTTAACAAGTCCAACCTGGACCGCAACCTCCTGTTATAGAACGTCATGGCAGGACTTTGGTTTGTTGTTGCATGGGTGGCGTTTCAATATGCCAGTAGGAAATTGTCCACCTTGTGTTGCAGTGGAATCTGATCTTCGCTCATGGCCTTTATTGCCTTTTTGAACGTCTGTACAAACCTCTCGGCCAGCCCATTCGTAGCTGGATGATATGGGGCAGAGGTATAATGTTTCACCCCATTCTTCTTCAGGAATTTCTGGAATTCCTCTGACACGAACTGTGGTCCGTTGTCTGAACATATTTGCTCTGGCAATCCATTTCTTGCAAATATCGTTCTTAGCACCGCGATCGTCTTCTCCGAGGTAGTGGTAGTCATTTTAATCACTTCTGGCCATTTAGAATGTGCGTCCACCGCAATCAAAAACATGGAATCCATGAATGGACCAGCAAAGTCAATATGTACACGTTGCCATGGGGTTGAAGGCCATTCCCATGGTTGCAGCGGTGCAATTGGAGGTGCATTTTGGACTTTTTGGCACCCTGAGCAGCTTTTCGTCAGATCCTCTATCTGTTGGTCGATACCCGGCCACCACACATACGCCCTAGCAAGGCTTTTCATCTTGACTCCCCCCAGATGACCTTCATGTAGTTCTTTTAGAACTCTCTCTCTTAACTTAGGAGGGATAATCACCCTTGTTCCATACATCAATGTTCCCTGACAGATGGACAGCTGTTCTCGTCTTGCTGAGAATGCCGGTAACAGTGGATCACCATGGGCTGGCCATCCCTTTACTGTCAATTCGTAGACCCGGGACAGTGTCGGGTCATTCCTAGTCTCCCTTTCAATATTTGCATTGGTGACAGGTAAACATTCGATGATGGTCGAGTGAAATAACTCCACCGGGTCAACTGTCGGTGCCTCCTCCTCAGTAGGTAGTGGCAGGCGCGACAGCCCATCAGCATTACCATGCTGCTTTGTACCTTTGAATTCTATCTGATATTGATGTGCCCCTAGGAAAAGGGACCATCTCTGGAGCCTCTGTGCTGTCATCACCGAAACACCCTTCTTAGGGTTAAAAATGGATACCAACGGCTGGTGGTCTGTCAGCAGTGTAAACTTCTGGCCCTGCAGGTAATGATTAAACTTCTTTACCCCCCACACAAGGCTGAGAGCCTCCCTATCTATCTGAGCATAGTTGCGCTCAGCGGAGGTCAATGATCTGGATGCAAATGCGACTGGCCTTTCCAAGCCATTTGGCAACTTGTGTGAGAGTACTGCTCCAATACCATAAGGAGAAGCATCACAAGCTAAACAAATAGGTAGCGTTGGGTTGAAGTGAGCCAACACTTCCTCTGAGGTGATCAATGCCTTGCTTTTGCGAAAGGCCTTCTTACAGTCCTCGCTCCACTTCCATGGTACTTCTTTCTGCAAAAGAGCGTTCAGCGGGTGCAGCACCGTGGATAGATTTGGCAGAAACTTATGGTATTAGTTAATCAACCCTAGGAACGACCTCAACTGGGATACATTTTCCGGAGCGGGAACCTTCACAACAGCTTCGATCTTGTCAGGTGACTTGTGCAGCCCCTCCTGGTCAATGACATGACCACAGTACGAGATCCGTTTCTGAAAGAACTCACATTTCTGGCGATTAACTCGAAGTCCATATTCCTTCAATCTGGTGAGCACCAGTTTCAAATTTGCAAGGTGTTCCTCATCGTCATCTCCTGTAATCAGGATATCGTCCAAGTAACATTGAGTGCTTGGAATTCCCTGTAATACCTGCTCCATGGCCCTCTGCCAAATTGCTGGAGCTGAAGCCGCTCCAAAAACCAGTCTATTATATCGATACAAGCCTCTGTGCGTGTTGATTGTGAGATACTGGCGCGACTCTTCCTCAACTTCCATCTGTAAGTACGCTTGCGCCAGGTCTATCTTGGTGAAGTGTTTCCCGCCAGACAATGAAGCAAAGATATCCTCAATCCGCGGAAGCGGATATTGCACCGTGTGAAGCACCGGATTAACCGTGATCTTGAAGTCTCCACAGATGCGGACCTTCCCCGGTTCCCCTGGCTTGTTACTCGATGAACGCTTCATGACGGGAACAATGGGCGTGGCCCACTCACTCCAGTCCACCTTAGACAGTACTCCTGAACGTTCTAGCCCTTCCAGCTCAGCTTCCACAGCAGGTCGTATCGCATAAGGTACCGGTCTGGCTTTGAAAAATTTTGGGTTTGCATGTTCTGCAATCTTGATTTTTGCCGTAATTCCTCTCAGTGTTCCCAGTCCCTGTTGGAACACCTCTTTAACCTCATCCAATATTCTGGACAATCGTTCAGGTTTGACATCTTTTTTTTTCCCGGAATCTACCGTTATTGCTTTTAGGGAGTGCCAGTCCATATTTATTTTCCTGATCCACTCCCGTCACAGAAGTGGTGGACCTCCCTCAGGTAGTACATATAAGTCCATTCCTTGGTGTTCTTTGCCCTTGTGTACCACCTTGACTTTTATCTTTCCGATGGGGTATACTCTTTGCCCCGTGTATGTCTGCAATACTATCTCCGTATCCCGTAGGGGAATATGTGTGAATAACCTTTTGTAATCTTGCTTATTCATGACCGTCAACGCCGATCCGGTGTCCAATTCCATCTTCACTTGGACTCCTGCTATCTGAAGTGTGACCCAGATAGTTTGTAGGTCAGCTTCCTTACTCACATTGTGAATTCTCAGACTACCCAGTTCCTTGCTGTTGGAGTCTGAATCCGAATTCTGTTCATCCGAACTCTTCTCAGCCACCTTATGTAGCTTTCTGCACTTTTCCTGCGGTGACTTTTTGTTGCTGGTCTTCTTTCCTGACCGGCATACTTTAGCTATGTGACCAGGCTTGCCACATTTTCTACATTCCTGATTTTTAAACCAGCATTGGTTCTGATCGTGTGTTGTCTTTCCACAACGATAACATTTCGCTGTACCCAAAGCCATTTGATCTACGCTGAGTACCGCTGCCTTCAGCTGCATTTCCGCAGTGCCTCTCGCTGCGGCTTCGTGCGATGCTGCAATAGTGACAGCCTTATCAAGTGTAAGATCATTCTCTTCAAGCAGCCGCTTTTGTGTTCCTTCTTTCGATAATCCACACACGAATTTGTCTCTCAGTGCCTCTGTCAGTCTTTCCCCAAACTGACAGTATTTCGCTAGCTTACGCAGTTCAATTAAATACTCCGCGTTGCTTTCCTCTTTCAGTTGCGTTCTCGCTTAAAATTTAAATCGTTCCGCTAACATCAGCGGTGTGGGGTTCAAATGATTTCTCAGGACAGCAACAATATTAGCAAAAGCCTGGTCCGCCGGTTTAGCTGGTGATAGAAGATGCTTCAATAGCCCGTATGTCTTCGCACCCATTGAGTTTAGTAAGGTTAGTGCTTTATCTTCATCTGATATTTTATTTGCCTTACAATAAATCTCTATGCGTTCTACATACGTGGCCCAATCTTCAACATCGGGATCGAAATCGTTGATGTTACCACGCTTAGGCATCCTCGCAATCTTCTTGAGAAACAAAAAGAAATTTTAATTTTTTTTTCAAAATGGCAGTTTCCTGCGCTTGTCTTCTTCCCCCGCCTACGAAAATGGCGGCTTCCCGCATTTGCCTTTCTCCCCCGCTGGCTGTAATGGCGATTGCCGTATTGCTGCGTTCGTCCTCCCCAGCGGTTCTCAAATCGTGCCTCCCAGCCCCTCTTGCAGTCCGGTCCTTTCCCCCGGCTGCGGCTGAGTTCTCCGCGTTTTTTTTAAATTTTATCCCGCGCCTCGCGGCCTCGGTAGCTGCCCGGCCTTTTTCCCCGGTCGCGGTCGAGCTCTCTCTCGACGCTGTTGCGTCTCCCAGCCCGCTTGCAGCCCGGTCTTTTACACCGGCTGCGTTTGCATTCACCGCGGCTCCCGTGCCTTACGCTGCCCCAGTGTCAGCGCCTCTGGCCCCGACTTCTGTCCGGCTCTTTTCCCCGGCCGTGGTCGAGTTCTCCGCCCTTATATCCTCCGTTTTTCCCTCCCCTACTTCACAGCCAACGTGGCCGACTTGCTGCTCGTCGCTGATCGGCTTACCCACCACCGTGATAGAAGGGATGATCGCTGCCTGTTGCTGATGGAAGGCTTCGTGTCAGGATTATTCCTTGCTCTTCAGACCCGAGTCTTTTCTCAGCAGGATGATGAGGGCGGATGCCTCTTCTCGACGCCCGTTAAACTGCCTTGGATATATCTCTGCCGCAGGGTAAGATCATCATCGTCGCCACTGTTAAGTCTGTGTGTTCTAGTTATTGTTAATAAGAATCACTGCACACAGACCACAAGAGTAAATTCAACAGGTCTTTACTAGTCGGAGGTCAGGCTGAACTGCCCAATAAATCATTACACAGCACTTATATACCGGTGTGGCCACCACCGGTATTACAGTATACAGCAGCCAAGGTAAAGTAGTGCATCTCTTAAAATAGTTCTCTTAAAGGTGGAACGGTTACATACACCACATATGCATTTAAAGGTGAATTGGAAAACAATTTCTTCAGTTGATGCATTTAATAAAGGATCTATTACTTTCAGTTCTTAAACATTACCACAACTTAGAATGTTACTTACGCAGGTCCAAGTAAATAAAATACTTAGGTTGTTGAGCTTGGGTCCGTTTAGACTATGCATGTCTTGGTGCCGCAAACCATCCGTATCTGTTTTCCCTCTTTTTTCTCCAACCCCCCCACCCCACCCAAACTCTGAATCAATTTCTGTAATCCTTAGCATAAATTTATTTCCCAGATGTAGTATCTTGATCATTATCTCATTTACGGAATCTACCCTTAACCACAGTTCCAAGTGGGTATTCCCATCAGATCCTGTTACAATTTTGTGAAATAGTGTTTGATGGACCTTGGATCTGTCCAATTTCAATTCATTAGAAATTCTGTATTTAATCTTGTGTGAACTTGTAGTTAAGCCAATGCTTTGTCTTTTTTAATTGTCTTCAGTCAGTGTTTCACTAGGGAAAGCTATTGTTTCTGTAGCTTGGAATACAAAACAATGTTTTTTGGTTTGAAGCCCCAGTAGCTTTCTGAATTATAACTCATCAAATGATTAAGCAACTTACCTGACTAACCTGAAAAAAAAATGGCGGCGCGCACGGACGCAGCGGCTTTGTCTCTCCCGAGACTGAGCATTTTCACCCTCTTTCTGAGTCTCTTCTGGACTCTGCTGATACGGGAATTGAGGGCAGACCTACTGTACAGCCGGCAGACGCTCCTCGACATCGGGGCCGACTGCGTGCGGCTCACACTCGGCACCATCGATCTGCCTCCCGACATCGCCCGACCCCCGGGACCAGCGTGGCATCCTTCCCCAGCCGGAAGTCGGCGCAGACCGCGCAGAGAACGCAAGCAGAAGCGGGGTAAGAGGGCCGGAATCCAAAATAGGCTGAAGAGGGCCCCACACAAACCCTCCCTCCCAAGTATTTTCCTGGCCAACGTCAGGTCACTAGAAAATAAAATGGATGAGATCAAACTTGATCTCTCCTCACAGAAAAGGACAAAGGAATGCTGCGCCATGATCTTCACAGAGACCTGGTTGAACAACAGCATCCCTGACACCACCATCCAACTAGAAGGACGCACGGTCTTCCGCGCCAACAGAACTGCAGACTCCGGTAAGAGCAAGGGAGGCGGTTTGTGCATTTACACTAACAATGCCTGGTGCACTAACACGGACATAATCGATAGATCCTGTTCGGCTGATTTGGAATTCCTCATGGTAAGGTGCAGACCCTTCTACCTGCCTCGGGAATTCACGGCTGTTATCATCACTGCGGTCTACATCCCACCACACGTTAATGCCAAACTAGCACTGAAGGACCTCTACAGGGCCATCAGCGAACAACAAACTGCGCACCCAGACGGAGCTTTTATCGTCGCGGGGGACTTCAATCACATAAACCTAAAAACTGTACTACCGAAATTCCACCAGAATGTTTCCTGCCCCACAAGAGGGGAGAACACACTGGATCAAGTCTACACGAGCATTGTAGACGCTTATAAGGCCATTCCCTGCCCCCACCTTGGGAAGTCTGACCACCTCTCCCTGTTTCTAGCCCCGGCATACAAACCGCTCATCAAAAGAGTGAGAACATCAGTGAGATCAGTGAAAGTATGGCCAGAGGGGGCAGTCTCGGAGCTTCAGGATTGCTTCGAACGCACTGATTGGGGCATGTTTGCCCACAATGACATCGAGGAATACGCATCCACAGTGCTATTCTACATTAACAGTTGCGTCGAGGTCGTCACGACCCATAAAAATATCAGGACATACCCCAACCAGAAACCCTGGATGAACGGAGAGGTCTGCTCGCTGTTGAAAGCACGCGACGCAGCATTTAAATCTGGCGACGCGGCGGCCTACGGTGCAGCTAGGACCAACCTAAAAAGGGTATCAGGACTGCCAAAAGGAAACAGACACTGCGGATAGAGGATCATTTCCACAACAACTCGGACCCCCGGCGCATGTGGCAAGGCATCCAGTCCATCACTGACTACAAGAGCAAAAACACCAGCCCCCCCCGGTTAGCGATGCCTCCCTTCCGGAGGAGCTTAACAACTTCTACGCTCGCTTCGACAGGGACAACAGGGAGCCGGCTACCAAAGCCTTGCCACCCCCGGAAGACCAGGTGCTCACTCTGTCGACCTCCGACATAAGGGGTGTTCTACGCAGAGTGAACAAACGAAAGGCTGCTGGACCGGATAGCATCCCTGGACGGGTACTCAAGGAATGTCTTCACCGCCATCTTCAATCTGTCATTGGCCCAGGCAGTAGTCCCTACATGCTTCAAGACCACTACCATTATTCCTGTGCCAAAACAAACGGCTGTGACGTGCCTGAACGACTATCGACCTGTTGCACTCACACCCATCATAATGAAGTGTTTCGAGAGACTGGTCCTGGCTCACATCAAAGCCAGTGTTCCCGCCTCTCTTGACCAACACCAGTTTGCCTATCATGCAAACAGATCAATGGAGGATGCAATCACAACTGCTCTACACTCTGCACTAAATCACTTAGATGGTAAAGAGACCTATGTGATGAAATATTCATCATCATCACTGCCTGTGACTGAGATCGGTTTCAGTGCCATTTCCCTTCCCCCAGACCTCATTGTATTGTGTACTGGAATGTGCTGTATTGTATACTGGAATGTGCTGGAATGTGCTGTGTGTAGGGCTCCGCCCATACCTGGCCCCGTTTGTAGTCTGGCCTCAGTCTCCAGAAGGAAGACATCTCTCTCGCTTACGTGTTACGTTCTAAGTTAATAAAAGCCTTGTTTTGTTCTGCTAACTTCGAGTCTCGGAATTATTGAGGCACATCAATTTTATTAGCTTATTTTTCAACACTATGGATCAACTCCTGAAACCCGAACGTTTGGATTTGGATCAACATGCTCCGGACGCATCAGCACGTTTCGGACACTGGTTTGAGTGTATGGAATTCTTCCTGGACAATTCCGCAGCCGTCAAAGACGCTACGGACGCTGCGAGGATGAGACTCGGAATTCTGCGGAATTGGGTAAGCCACCGGGTTTACCCCCTCATCCAAGACGCCAAGACGTACCTGGCCGCCTGCGACATCTTAAAGGCGCATTACCAGCAGCCTACGAATGAGGTGTATGCTAGGCACCTGCTCGCTACCCGCGCACAGCGACCTGGGGAATCGGTGGAGGAGTTCCTAAGCACCCTGAAAATGCTTGGCAAAGACTGCAAGTGCCGAGATGTAAAAGCCGCAGTGTACACTGACGAGCTTGTTCACGATGCCTTCATCACAGGCCTCAGCTCCACTTACATCCGGCAAAGACTGCTGGAATAAACGGGGTTGGACCTGAAACAGGCTGCGGACACCGCGCGATCCCTGGATGTGGCCCAGAGAAACTCGGACGCCTACTCTTCAGCCCGCGCCGTCCACGCCGCCACGTGTGCACCGAGGGCGCCGCCATCTTGAAAGGCATCTTCCCTGCCCGACAGCCCGACACCGGCTGGGCCCCGCTCTCCCCCCAGAAGCCCTACGACAGCCGCGACGCGTCAGGGACCCAACTGCTACTTCTGCGGGCAGCCAAAGCACACCAGAAACCTGTGCCCGGCGAAAGGCACCACCTGCTTTAAGTGCGGTAAGAAGGGGCACTTCGGGAAGGTGTGCAGAGGGAACCCCGCCGGAAAACCAACCGCCGGAAAACCCGCCACCGCCGCGTGTGCGCCGTGGGAGCGGCCATCTTGGACGCCATCTTGCCTGACCTCGTGGGGTCCGCCATCTTGTGAGCAGACAGCGTGGACGTCATCTTGTATCGATCAGGGCCCTACAGTGGCATCGGTCTCAGTGGACCAGACCAGGCCGCACCCGCTATCCAGATCAATGGTGGACATCGAGGTAAACGGGTGCCGGGTTAAATGCTTAATTGACAGTGGAAGCACGGAGAGCTTTATCCACCCAGAACTGGCACAACAACTCTCCCTAAAGGTGGTCCCTACTCAGGGTGCCATCTCTATGGCTGACAAAACCCAGACATCGACCATTCTGGGTTATTGCACGGTACAATTGTGCGTTAACGGAACTGTATATGATAATTTTAAAGTATTAATCATGAAGAACCTATGTGCGAGCGTGATCTTGGGCCTGGATTTCCAGTGCAACCACCAAAGCATCACGCTCAAGTACGGTGGGTCCCAGCCGCCCCTCACAGTGTGCGGTCTGGCTACCCTGAAGGTAAAGCCGCCTTCGCTATTCGCGAACCTTACCCCTAACTGCCGGCCAATAGCGACCAAAAGCAGGAGGTACAGCTGGGAGGACAGGCGGTTTATCGCGACCAAGGTAGACAGGCTCCTGAAAGAGCGCATTATTGAACGCAGCAACAGCCCGTGGCGCGCCCAAGTGGTAGTGGTAAGGGGTAGCGAGAAGAAACGGATGGTGATCGACTATAGTCAAACGATCAACAGGTACACCCTACTAGACGCCTACCCGCTACCCCGCATATCAGAAATGGTGAACCAAATCGCCCAATACCGGGTGTTCTCCACCATCGACCTCAAGTCAGCGTACCACCAGCTCCCTATCAGACCAGAGGACCGCCCGTACACCGCCTTCGAGGCGAACGGACGCCTCTACCAATTCCTCAGAGTCCCCTTTGGGGTGACGAATGGGGTCTCGGTCTTCCAGAGGGAGATGGACTGCATGGTCGATGACCACCACTTGCAGGCAACCTTCCCCTACCTCGACAACGTCACCATCTGCGGCCACAATCAGCAGGATCACGACTCGAACCTCGAGAGGTTCCTGGAAACCGCACAAAAACTCAACCTCACCTACAACGAGGACAAGTGCGTTTACAACACCACGCGCCTCTGCATACTAGGCAGCGTGGTGGAGAATGGGGAAATCGGACCAGACCCCGACCGATTGCGCCCCCTACGGGAGCTGCCCCTGCCCAACACTCCCAAAGCCCTGAAAAGGTGCCTGGGGTTATTTTCTTATTATTCCCAATGGGTCCCCAACTACTCCGACAAAGCCCGCCCCCTCTTGAAAGCATCCTCTTTCCCGCTCTCTGCTGAGGCCCACGCCGCCTTCAAAAGCATTAAGCAGGATATTGAGCGGGCCACGCTACAGGCAGTGGACGAGAACACTCCATTTCAAGTGGAAAGTGATGCGTCTGACTTCGCCTTGGCGGCCACCCTCAACCAGGCGGGGCGGCCCGTAGCTTTCTTCTCGAGGACCCTCCAAGGGCCCGAGATCAGACACTCCTCCGTGGAAAAGGAGGCCCAAGCCATCGTGGAGTCAGTGCGCCACTGGCGCCACTACCTAGCCGGCAAACGCTTCACCCTACTTACCGACCAGCGGTCGGTAGCGTTTATGTTCAATAATAAACAGAGGGGGAAGATTAAAAATGATAAGATTCTTAGGTGGCGGATCGAGCTCTCCACCTTCGAGTATGACATCATTTACCGGCCAGGGGCCCTTAACGAATCCCCTGACGCCCTCTCACGAGGGATGTGTGCCAGCGCCACCGGGGATCGGCTACAGACCCTCCACAACGACCTCTGCCACCCAGGGGTCACGCGGCTGTTCCACTTCATAAAGTCCCGTAACTTACCCTACTCGATTGAGGAAGTTCGGTCCCTGACCAGGAACTGCCGCACTTGCGCTGAGTGCAAGCCTCGGTTCTACCGCCCAGATAGAGCCCACTTAATCAAAGCTACACGGCCCTTTAAGCGGCTCAGCTTAGATTTCAAGGGCCCCCTCCTGTCCGTCGACCGCAATGTTTACTTCCTGAACATTGTGGATGAATACTCCCGGTTCCCATTCGCCTTCCCCTGCCCAGACATGACCAGCGCCACGGTCATTAAATGCCTCAACAGCCTGTTCTGCCTGTTCGGTATGCCGAGCTACATCCATACGGATAGGGGGGCGTCCTTCATGAGTGAAGAGCTACGCCAGTACATGCTGTCCAGGGGGATCGCCACGAGCCGTACCACCAGCTACAACCCCCGGGGTAACGGCCAAGTGGAGCGAGAGAACGGGACAGTATGGAAAGCAGTCACTCTAGCTCTAAGGACCAAGGGCCTCCCTATCTCCCGCTGGCAGGAAGTCCTCTCGGATGTGCTCCATTCGATACGGTCGCTATTGTGTACGGCCACTAATACCACGCCCCATGAACGAATGTTTGTCTTTCCCCGGAAATCCACCTCAGGCGTATCCATGCCGTCATGGCTCTCCACCCCAGGTCCGGTACTCGTGCGAAGGCATGTGAGGGGCCACAAGACGGACCCTCTCGTGGAGCCAGTACACCTACTCCACGCCAACCCCCAATACGCATATGTCCGGCACGCCGACGGAAGGGAGGACACCGTGTCCATAAAAGACGTCGCCCCAGCCGGCATCGACAACAACCACGGCAATAGCGGCAACGACGATCACAGCAACTCTTACCCACCCACTACTCTTTCATCACCCCCGGAAGAACACCGACCAACGGCACCCCCACCAACTACCCCTTCAACAACCCTGGCGGCACCCCCGGCAGAGACCCAGGAGGCTACCGGGGACACCCAGCCGACACCCGCGGCACCGCAACAGCCACGTCGGTCGCAGAGGACTATCAAACCCCCGAACAGACTAAATCTATAGAAGGGGTGAATGTGATGAAATATTCATCATCATCACTGCCTGTGACTGAGATCGGTTTCAGTGCCATTTCCCTTCCCCCAGACCTCATTGTATTGTGTACTGGAATGTGCTGTATTGTATACTGGAATGTGCTGGAATGTGCTGTGTGTAGGGCTCCGCCCATACCTGGCCCCGTTTGTAGTCTGGCCTCAGTCTCCAGAAGGAAGACATCTCTCTCGCCTACGTGTTACGTTCTAAGTTAATAAAAGCCTTGTTTTGTTCTGCTAACTTCGAGTCTCGGAATTATTGAGGCACATCAACCTACATCAGAATGCTGTTCATAGACTACAGCTCAGCATTCAACACTATCGTCCCCAACAAGCTGGCCACCAAACTCCACACTCTTGGCCTGAACACTTCCCTCTGCAACTGGACCCTGGACTTCCTAACAAACAGACCCCAGTCTGTCAAATAAGGTAACCACACCTCCCCCCCCCGACCCTGAACACGGGGGCCCCACAAGGATGTGTGCTGAGCCCCCTCCTCTACTCCCTCTTCACCCACGACTGTGTGGCTGTTCATGGTTCCAACACCATCATCAAGTTTGCGGATGATACCACGGTAGTAGGCCAGATCACCAACAACGATGAGTCAGCCTACAGGGAGGAGGTCCAGCATCTCGTGAAGTGGTGCGCCGACAACAACCTGGCCCTTAACATCAAGAAAACCAAAGAAATCATTGTGGACTTCAGGAAGTCTAAAGGCGGAAGTCACACCCCCATTCACATCAATGGGGCTGTGGTGGAAAGGGTGGACAGCTTTAAGTTCCTCGGAGTCCACATCACGGAAGACCTCTCCTGGTCCCTCAATACCTCCTCTCTGGTGAAGAAGGCCCAGCAGCGCCTATATTTCCTAAGGAGGCTGAAGGGATGTAACCTGTCACCCCTGATCCTCTCTAACTTTTACCGCTGCACAATAGAGAGCATCCTGACGAACTGTATCACAGTATGGTATGGCAGCTGTAGCTACTATGACCGGAAAGCCCTGCAGCGGGTAGTCAAAACTGCCCAACGCATTACTGGCACCCGGCTACCGACCATAGAGCACATATACCAGAAACGCTGTTTACGGAGGTCACGGTCCATCATCAAAGACCCTACCCACCCCAGCCACAGTCTGTTCGTCCTCCTGCCATCTGGGAGACACTACAGATGCATTCGCACCCGTACGACCAGATTTAGGAACAGCTTCTTTCCCAGGGCTGTCATCCTACTGAACTCCACAAATAAACTCTAAAGCCTGCACATCTGCCAATGCACTTTATTATGGTTATGTTTATGTTAATGTATTACAAGCCAAATGTATGTTGAATGTTTAAATGTCTTAATCTAAATGTACACTCTCGGGAGCCGCAAGCCTACATTTCGTTGTACTGCACTTGTGCACTAACAATGACAATAAAGTTGATTTTGATTATGATTATGATGATTAACGTGCATTTGATGAATTGTGCATGATTTTGAACTAGCCATGTTAGATGGACGTTTACTCATCAAATTGTTTGCAACATGTCAGGATTGTGGAAGCTGCAGAGGGTAGGCCACGTGCTTGGTTCTGCAGGTTGGTTAGCTATCTCCAGGTCTAATCTGATTTATGCCTCAGCAAAGCATTAATTAGGGGTGTGAAGCCTAGGCTAGGCATTAAACATTACTTGTAGGTAGCTCCACCCGTTCCACTGTGCCTTTGAAATCTGATTTGATTGACAGTTCTGTAGCTTAAAGCTGCCTATATAAAAATTAATGACATACTTTCACTACTACTTTAGTTCATAAAATTCACTCGGTGAGCCACAAGTTTAAAATTACAGCGAGATGGAACTCTCTGAATGCCGAGACGTGTTCATTTTAACCTGAGCTATACAGTCGGTCAGCATAATGTTTCTCGGCCAGTTTGGAGAGATCGAGTATAAAGTGGCATGGCATCCTATTTCATATTATTCCTATTGCATACCAATGGTATACTGATTTGTTCTTCATACTCCAATCCCTTATCCTAGGTATTTCTGACATAAGGTCATGTTTCAGTTCATAGGAAGTGCAGCTTTGGCTATAAAACCTAAGCTGTGCAGACAGCTTGAATAGAGTATTGGGCAGTAGGCCACATTGTAAATGCACACATCTCCAAATGTTTCATTTGCCCTCCATTTTCATGGGAAGTGGCCCACCTAGGGTGCAAGGTTTGAGAGGCATAATCCCTGAATTGTCCTAGTTGAACTAATGGGCCAGAAATTCCAGGCCAGAAGCGTGAGTACGGTCGGCTTACTCACGCTTCTGGCCGTTGGAAATGCTGGCGTTCAGCATGAACAGCGCATGCGGGGAACGCCGGCATTTCCAGACCTCGAGCGCGTGCGACTGCACAGGCAGCGTTTGCGCAGTGAACTTCGTGGATTTCATTCATGAAATCCGTGAGGTTAAGTCCTTAGAAGTTACACTTGAAAAAAGCAAGTGTAAAGTTGTTCATTGGCTGCGGAGGAAGATATATTTTATCGTGGAGCTTTTGAAATGCAATATTTTTGTTTGGGAAAGGGAGGGAAGTTATTTTAAGAAATTTTAAGTAAGTTTAAAAGTTAAAAATTTTTTTTTAAAAGGGTTTTCAGAACGGTAGGTAGAAGGAGCAATTGTGGCTGTGTGAATGGAATGTGAGAATGAGTTATGTATGTATGTCCACATATATTCCTTTACGTATATGTATGTATGTTTTATATTCCTTTACTAATGTGTATGAATGTATGTTTTTAATTATGATTTTCCAATAAGTTACTTTCTCTGAAAGTCATAATTAAATAATACATTCATACACATAAGTAAAGGAATATATACATAACACGCAAAGGAATATATACAGACATACATACTTTCAGAAGCTCCACGATAAGAAATATCTTCCTCCGCAGCCTCTGTAGCAACTGTACCCATGCTTTTTTCATGTGTAAGTTGTAATGACTGGACCTCACTGAAAGCATTAATGAAAGCGGCGAATTATACTGCGCACGCGCTGCCTGTGCAGTCGCACGCGTTCTGCCTCTGAACCCCTTCGTTCAGAGGACAGGAAATGCTGGTTTTCCCCACATGCACTGTGCATGCTGAAAACCGGCATTTCATCCGGCCAGATGCGTAAGTACCCCGACCGTACTAGCACATTTGGAAGGGAATTATTGGGCCAACGTTTTACATGTCAATAAAATAAAAAATTTAACAATTGCACGACTTGCCCCCTCGCATCTGCGACTGAGGGTCCAAGGAGGTGCATTGCGCAAGAGGTCATCATCGGACGTATCCTCACACTGTTCCCTTTGGGGAACTGTATGAAGTGGTGGAAGGATTTATGGCCGTGATTAACGCTCATTCCGTGACCGTAACCATCTTTGAACCAGCCATTAGGGTGGTTAGTCCTATGGCGGGAGGGTTTTACGGGCTCCCACAACCCACCTGAGGGGGGGGGGCCACCAACACCCACGGACGCAAGTATCCCGCTGGATGTCCACCCAGAATTTAAAGTTGGAGCTCCGACTCCACTTGCCGGGACTGTCTGGAGTGGGGTTCAAAACCCTACTCCTTCTGGCCCAGCGGCGGGGATGCTTACTGCTACGCAAAAGGCCCACTCTGCACAAAAGGTGACACCCATACGTTTCCTGAGCCTTTTCCCTCCCCGTGACTGGAGCCCTATGCTGCCATTTCACGTTGCTAATCGGATTGGGCCTTTGTCATAGCAGTAGGATCCCCGCCGCTGGGCCAGATCAGGGTAGGGTTTCGAACCCCGCTCCAGACAGTCCCGGCAAGTGGAGTCGGAGCTCCGGCTCTAAATTCTGGGTTGACATCCAGTGGGATATTTGCGTCCGTGGGTGTGGGTGGCCCCCTCATCCTTGTATAGCTTGTGGGAGCCCGTAAAACCCTCCCGCCATAGGACTAACCGCCCTAATGGCTGGTTCAAAGATGGTTACGGTCACGGAATGAGCGTTAATCACGGCCATAAATCCTTCCACCACTTCATACAGTTCCCCAAAGGGAACAGTGTGAAGACACGTATGACGACGACATTGCTAAATAAATAAATGGAATTAAAAAAATTCTTTTAGGGCTTTTAAAAGTCTTTAAATTGCTTTAATTCTCTTTAAAACTACTTCAGATTACTCAAAATAATGTAAACATTTAAAAAAGTTTATAAAAGTTACCAAAATCTTCAAAAAACTTCCAAAAACCTATTTAAACTGCTGCTTTGCATGTAAAAAAGCAAAGCAGCTTGACAGAAACATTGGGGGCGTGTCCAGTGAAACTGAGACCTCAAGGGGCGTGTCTCACTTACACTGCACGCTCCTGGCTCCGCGCTGGCTGCACTCCTGGGCGGCGTGACGTCATACGCTGCCCGGGATTCTTCTTTCAGTTTCTGCAAGTGCAGGCGTCCCTGGAGCTGATCGGCAGGAGCGCGGGGTAAGTGCAAATACGGGGCTTGCACGCGCTGCAAGCCCCGTTCTGGAATTTCTGGCCCAATATGATATTTGTCAGTTGTGGCTCAGTTGGTAGCACTTCTGAGTCAGCAGGTTGTGGGTACAAGTCCCACTCCAGAGACTTGAGTACAAAAATCTAGGCTGACACTCCTGTGCAGTACCGAGGGAGTGCTGCACTGTTGGAGGTGCAATCTTAAACCGAGGCCCTGTTTGCGCTCTCAGGTGGGTATTAAAGATCCCATGGCACTATTTCAAAGACAAGCAGGGGAGTTATCCCTGGTGTCCTGGCCAATATTTATCCCTCAATCAACATCACTAAAACAGATTATCTGGTCATTATCACATTGCTGTTTGTGGGAGCTTGCTGTGTGCAAATTGGCTGCCACGTTTCCTACATTACAATTGTGACTACACTTCAAAAAGTACTTCATTGGCTGTAAAGCACTTTGGGACGTCCAGTGGCATGAAAGGCGCTATATAAATGCAAGTCTTTTTCTTTTTTGTATGAGAACCAACATTTGCAAGTACATCTGTGTTTTGATTCCTTGAAGTCAAAAGAGTTGACATACGAACATTCTGTGGGACACTTCACCCATCTCCATCCTTAGTTCCAAGAAAGCTATGGAAAGCCTCAGTTAGTGATTCTAATGCTAACAGACAAGCAATATTAGGGGAAAATAGTATCTCCTTCTTGCTTTCTTTCAGCAGTCAGTCAGCAGTTCTGACGAAAGGTCATTGACCTGAAATGTTAACCCTATGTTTTTCTCTCCACAGATGCTGCCTGACCTGCTCAGCATTTCCAACACTTTGTCATGTTTCTTGTAATCTGCCTGCCAGCTGTTAAAGATGCCAAGCCAACACTTTCTGTACGGCAGGCCGTCCTGTATGAAAATCAGTGTGCCTTGATCTCCTCCTGAAAAAGCGGATTTTGGTGTGACAAAATTCACGATGGCCCGGAATTTGCAGTCAGAGGCGTACCAGGCCAAAATTTACATAAACTAATTTTAAATGTTTGTACATGATTTTTAATTTAAAATTTATATTAACCCTTATAATGGCAAAAGCAGGCTCTATGCCTGCTTTTACCAGGCGTAAGGGTTTTGTGGGAATTTGATGGGCAGTAGTTGGGCAAATAGCCCAACTCTCCGCCAGCGAAAGTGATTTTTGAATCGGTGCAGTAGATCTGTCAAGGCGAACCATGACAGATCACAAGTTCCGAGTTTTCGTGGGTGCGCACCGGAAACCCGGAACTTGTGGGGCCTTTCTGCAGGGTTACGGCGGTGTACGCTCATACGCCGTCATCGGGAGCGCAAAATCCGGGCCGATTCATTTCTAAAAGTTCAATGATGGTCAATGAAAACAATTGCTCTGCTAAAGGAAGAACCCAAAAATGGATGTGTAACTAGTGAAATTAAAAAGCAATGGTGTTGGTACTCAGGTGGAAAAAGGATACAGTAGTGTAATGATCATCATCATGGTAATAAACCAGTAAATTCCATCATGGCAAGTTGTGAAATTGAATTCAATGAACCTGGTAATATGTGGGCTGGTACTAGAAAAATGACCATAAAAACTACTGCATTCTCATTAATGTCTGTCAGGAAAGGTAGCCTGCCACCCTACCGAATCTGTCCCTATACATAACATTAGTTCCATACCATGTGGTTGACCCTCAATGCTGTCTGAATTGGACTCGCAAGCCAATTGTACAACAATTGCTAAGACCCACAACCACCTTCACAGGACGATTTGGGATGGGCAATAAATGTGGCCTTGCCAGCCTGAGCACAATTTTTTTTTTAAGTTAGCATTTGGCAAGAGAGGTCCTGGAATGGAGTTAATATGATTTTTGTTGGAACTTCCTAGTGATGGTCAGTGACTGAGAAAAACTTCTGAAGCAGTGCACTGTGCCTTCCCTCTTTCCTTCTGCACAAGGAGTTTTTAGGCTAAAAAGAGCATTCAATGTCTATAGCTAGACTAATCCATTTGATGTTTGATTAGCAAAATCAGACCTGAATGGAAGACTGTTTGAGAATATTGCTTGCTGTAAACTTTCTTTGACAGCAGAGGGTGCTCATGCATACTCATTTTTTATTCTCCAACTTTCTCACTTTGTGATGCCATTTTTTTGCACAATGGCAAATAGTTTAATATGGCCTATGTCACATAGCCAAGTATATAGAATTGCTTTTTTGAATTAACAGCAATATCTTCTAACATTTCATAAATGTTTCATAATCTACTTGCCACTTTTCTATATGTTGGGTTTCTTTAAATTGCACTCTTGAGAGCTACTCTTTACAAATATTCCAATTTGTGTTGGCTGATCCTTATCCCCCCTCCCCCCCCAAATGTTGGTATAATGTAGCCATTTTGAAGCAGGTTGGAGAGCATTTAGATATTAGATAGTTGATTTAGAGATTTAGTAATGTAACTTTGATTTTAGTGGTGTACAAGTTTTGGCAAAAAATGTTGGTACCTCATTTTAATGAGTTTTAACTTATTTTGTTTATGTTACCAAAATTTAAGTAGATAAATTTGGTTTTAGTCTGCAGATTTTTAGTTTAGTGTAGTACATTGTTTGCAGTTATCTTTTAAAATAGTGACACAACAGAGGTATTTTTCAGGGCTATTTTTTAGACTTTGACAAATGCAGTAAGCCATATGAACTGGCCTTTTATAGTGTTTATTGTAGTTGGTGTTCAGTAAAGTGTAAGTATGCAGACATTTAAAATTCACAATATAGGTGTGGTTGATTACAATGTACAGTTTGAACATTTTAAGTAACAACTTGTTTTCATACCATGCTTGGATATTAGAAACATTTTCATATTTTGTGGTAAAGAAATGTATAATAACTAGTAGATATTGCATGGTGTTTATCATTGGAGAAAAGTGAAAACGACGTTGGTGGTAATTTTTTAAGTAGTTTTTATATAAATAAATTGTTGTAGTGTTGCCGATGGGAAGTTGGGGGATGTTTTTTATTAAAAAGAGGTGGGTTATATGTTGTAATGGAAAAACCATTATTGCGTGGTGCATTTTAGGTGATTTTGAGAATAAACAGAACTTGTCATGATTCTGAAGAAAAACGTCACAGCAGGAGTAAAAATATATACTGGGAATCTGGGGTCGTGCTAGGCTCAATGTGGGCCAAAGAGACTTTGTTTCATCCTTTCACATTGCTAGCCCCACAATCACCCCTTGTGTCTCCCCTCTCCTACACCTCCCTCTCCCCCATTCATTCCCAAATTTTCAGTCTGTTTCGCTGCATTAAGTTGGGAGAAACAGGCTTTTAATATTAAAAAGCACTTGCATAGTATTTATACTTTACCCTCCTTTTCCTTTCCTTTTCATTCTCTCCCCATCCCACTTTATACTGAGCTGCTACACAAACAAGTTTTGTTCTTTTTAAAGCATTTGGCATTTTGACTGTGGGGCAGATTTTAAATCCCCACGCCCTCTCGGCGGGAATAGTGCAGGTGAGGGGTTAAGATGGTGTGGCGGGGGGGTGGGGGGGGGCTGGGGTTGTACCGCATTAACACTCCCCACCATCTTCACTTATCTGATTTCAGGCACGAGATCGCCACGCGGCCCCTGGCAGGCAGGGGTATACTTTACATCGAAAAATCATGGCCTGATGACTTAATTGGTGCCGCAACAGCATTTTAACTTCTGGATTCAGGAGGCCAACCCCGACAGCACAACCACAGCAGAAGTCGCAGAGTGGCCAGAAGAGGCCAAGGTAAGTTTTCTGTGGAATCTTTGTGGTGCAGGAGTGCTTCCCCGTATCCCGCTAGGAATCCTTGGGGCCACCCACCATCCCTGCCATGCCTATTCCTTCCAACACTGACATCGGCTTCCAAAGCCCCTGCCCAGTGCTAATTTTATGCCAGGAAATGTTTTCTTGGGTCCCCGGTGTCCTCAGGCTCCCAACTCTATTTTTGCCAAATTTCTAGGCTCTATAGTCCATATTCTGTGATGAAATTAGTGTGAATGTCAGCATATATTTGAAAGGGAAGGTCATGCTTGACTAATTTAATTGAATTTTTAGAAAACTATCATGCATAGATAAGGGAAATGCAAGTGATGTTGGAATTTTCAGGTGTTTGATAAGGTACCACATAGAGATTACGAACATTAAATCACATAATATTAAAGAGAATGTCAGTGCATGGATAGAGGGATGATTAGGGAGAAAAACGAGAGAGAAACAGGGTAATTGGATGGTTTTTGGATTGGCAGAATGTGGGTGGTGGTGTGCCCAGGGATCTGTATTTGGACCTCTTATTATTCTATTTTATTATATAAATGGTTTGAATATAGGCACAAATGGAATGATACAAAGTTTGCCGATAATGCCAAATTAGGGGTATGCCAAACTGAAGAAAAATGTAGAAGCACAAGGCAATGTAACAGAATAAGCAGATATGTGGCAGATACAGAGAAATGTAAAGTAGCACATTTGGTGGTGAGAGGAATAGTGAAAGGAAATCTACTCTAAATGGTATGGCTTGTAATGGAGTGAAAGAACGGAGATATAGGGATGCATACACACAAATCTTCTAAAGGTGAGAGCACAAGTAGAAAAGGCCAAAAGACAAATGGAATTCTGGGTATTAAACATACAGAAAATAAATATAAAAGCAAGGATGCGATGTTGAATTTGTACACAATATTGGTTAGGCTATGGTTAGATGCAATTCTGGGCACTCTATTAAATGAAGGTTATTAGAGCTGTGGAAAGAACACTGAGCAGATTTGTGAGAATGAGAGGTTGTAATTATGAAGGTTCAAAAAATGGTGTCTTTTTCACCAGAACAGAGAAGGTTAAGGGGAGCTAAAAGCGGTATTCAAAATTATGAAAGGTTTTAAAGAAGGAAATTCATGAAAAATTGTTAGAATACTGTGTCCGGTTTTGGTCTCCTCACCTGATGGGTGATATTGAGGCTTTTGAAAGGGTGCAGAGGAGGGCAAAAAATGAATTCCCAATTTAAATAATCTTAGTTACCAAGATAGGCTCAAAGACATGGGTCTCTTACACATTAGAGAAGCGTAGACTTAGTGGTGATTTGATCAAGATTTATATGATGAAGGGACTAGATTGTGTTTGTGTAGGCAGTTTGTTTCAACTAAATAGGTTAGGGAGGGCCAGGAGTCACAATCTCATGTAATGTAAAGGCAGAACTAGGTTAGATGTCAGAAGGTGGTTCTTTTCTCAGAGAAGGTGGTTCTTTTCCCTGTGAAATAGGCTGCCAGCTCATGAAGTGAATGCTGATTATGCTGCGTTCCTTCAAGAGAGAGGTGGACCTGTTCCTGGCTGGGGTGTAGATCAGCTCATACAAGAGGTAGGTACCGTATAATATTAATCAGGACCAGAGTGGTCTCCTGGACTAGATTTGATTGCCTAAGGAGGTCGGAGAGGAAGTTTCCAGATTTTTTTCTCTCTAAATGGCCTGGTTTTACGTCTCTCCCAGGAGATTACATTGCTTATGGATGTGGTAAGAATATATGCATTGTGATACACAAGGCACAAGGGACAGGCTGGTTGGTCAGTGTTTTTTCCTGTCTGTCATTTTTCGTATCTTCCCAGAAGTTGTTGTAATTTGACAACTTGGGTATAAACTCAAAGAACTAAGGTGAAAATTAGAATTTTTTTACAGGGCTATTAGAACATGGAATGCATTATCACATGTATATTGAGGCAAAGGCTATAACATCATTTAAAAGGAAGTTGGTTAAGCATTTTAAAAGGGATATAAATATATACTGGAACAGGGCACAGAAATGGGATTAGAGTATGTAACTCCAGTTGAAGAGCAAGCACTAGCACAATGAACTGAATGGTCTCCTTCTGTGTTGTAGTTTGTGGAGGACGAATAGAATGTAGAATTCTCTGCCATAAACCGCTGTTGAAGCAGAGGCCATAAACTCTTTTTTAAAAGGGAATTAGATGGTTGCTCGAAAAAAAAGTAAATGTTAAAATGTATGTTACTATAATTATCCTTACACCCTTTCTTGAAAAGTTTTAAGTAGGTTCACGGACTCGCAGGCCGCCTGCCTTTTCTGCAGCCTGGAGGAGTTGGTGTTCCACGTATATATCGAATATGAGAGGCTGCAGCCCCTATTCCATTATTTGAAAGGGCTGCTCCTCGATTTCTGGTTGCACTTCAGTCCCACGCGCCTGATCTTTGGTCACCTGGTGCGGAGGGGAGTGGGCAGATCGGGGGACCTCCTCGTAGGACTGCTCCTGGGCCTGGCCAAAGTGGCGATCAACTGGTCCAGGCAGTGGGCGGTCGAGGGGGTCGTTCGTCCCGACTGTCTGCCTCTCTTCTGCGGCCACGTTTGCACCTGGGTGGCCCTGGAGATGGAGCACGTGGTGTTCGCCAGCACGCTCGAGGCCGTCTGCGATCGGTGGGCACCGCAGGGACTGGAGTGCATCATCACCCCGATAATGGAATTTTAATTTATTATATTAAGTTTCCTTTAATATTTTAAGTTACAGTTAATGTGTTTATTGCATCACCAAAAGAGTATACTGTAGGGGGTTTTGCTCTGCCCAATTACAGGGGTCTTTAGTGCCTGTTAATGTATTGGGCCTCTGTCTCCTTTATACCCTTGCAGCTTATGTTAGCCTGCAGGTCGGGTGTCACTAAACACCCTCTAAGGAGATAGAGAACAACAGCTTATAGAGGAGGACTAGAATACGGTGACGACCCGCACAGTTTATACCTAATCTGCGGGGTACTCCTGAGCCCAAGGGCTCCTATAGTCCTCTCTCTTTTTCCCTAGCCTGCTGTTCCCTTGTTTGGCGGGTTCGAAGCGCCCTAATGCCCCTATTTGGTTCTAACTCCAGAATTTGGATGGAGAACGATGCACTTTAAATAGACACTCGGAGATAAGTAGTCCTTGGAAAAAACAGGTGACAACCAATTTTATTTGGTTCTACCACGAGCGTAATAAACACACACACTATAACTATAAATAAAATATGGGAGAGAACGGACATAATGGAAATGTTTTACACTGTTTTAACTTTACCAAGTCCAATCCCACCAACCCACTTTCCTACCTAGACTAGACTGACAGTTGCAGGCCCTTGGATTATACTCACAGCCTATTTTGAGTGCGGTTGTTGGGTTGTTGCTGTTGTTGGTTGGTTTGTGCTTGATGGAAAAGGCTCCCGAAATAGCGGGAGTGAATGCCGTCTTCCACAGCCACTTCAGTCGTTGGTGTCTTCTTGTCGATGTCCCCGGGATGGGAGTCGGTATACGGTGCGGTTTCTTGCGGTGATGTTGCGCCGTCTGGTAGCGGAGTAAACTTTCAGTATGCCGATTGAGTCTGGGGCCTGATGGTGGATCTTCTCATCAGCGTGGTTGGAGTTCTTTAGATGGTAGTTCGCCCCAGCTCGTCTCTCCCTCAGCTTCTTAACTCGCTCTCCTGCTCTTTCTTCTGGTCTCCTAATAATCTCTTGGTTCTGTATTTTATACCCAATTCCATTTCGGCCTCTTCGCGCCCAATTAAATTGGTGTTTACAAGTGTGAGGGCAGGGGTATTGTTTTGAGTGCACAGCGGCTCCTCCAAGTCTGCTGTCCCATTGTGTCAGTCCTGGGACTTGATTATTTTGGGCCGCCTCTTAACTGTAGTGATCCCAAAACTATTGTCCCTAGTCCGAGTTGATTAAGGTGATGATGGCCTGTACTCATAGCTCGATTAGGGGTGAGTCACATATCCTTGCTTCAGGCCCAACTCAGTCCCAATTGGCCTTTGAGAATGCACTTTGTTTCGATTGGCCAACATCTATGGCTCGCTTCTGAGCCACAGTCCCCTGTATTCAGATATCCCAGCCTGCTTTTCGGGACCACTGCATTGGCCGAAAATGTTGGTTTTAAACTGTATAGGGCAATCCAATTTTGGTCACCTTGCCCTTAGAGGGCTCCAATAAAACGTGGTTGTGGATTTTCAAACCCTACAGTCCCCCATCTTGACACAACCGGATATAGCTGGGATGTGTCAATTGAAATGTAAGAAAATCCAAAGGCCTACCAAGTGTCAGTCATCCCCGCTGTTTACTCTAACTAATAACCCTTACAAAGTTAGTGTGTACAAAGCAATATCATTTTCCTTAAAGAAAAAGGTACAATAATCATATCCCCTTTCAGGTATACATCAAAACAAGGTACTACATTTTTCCATTACATAGAGCATAACAAATACCCCATGCCGCGTGCGTTCCTTGCGTCCTTTCCTGCAAAGTTGTACAGCTTTCACCCTATCCATCCGTGATGGTGTAAGTTCGTACAACTTTGCCGTATATAAGTTTTGACAGCTTACGTAGTGTATGGTATTAGCCAGCTTCCGGGTGCGAGTAGTGCTGCGATACAGTGCATCAGAATGGTCCTTTGTTTCCGACGAGGAAAGAATACCTGGAAACAAAAGGGCATTCTTCTCATGGTTATACTGGGCTGTCCTTCTGTTGCTGCTTGTTGAATAATTTCAGATACCGGTGGGCTTTGAGGGCTCTTCTGGCTTTGCAGGTGTTTATAATGAGATACACTACAACGACCAGTTGTACAATTCCCAGCGTGTGGGAGGCCATGCGAAGCCCAACAGGGATATCTACCCTCGTTCCCCATTCCCACCACGCGGGTGACTGTATGTCTGCGATCCCAAGAGCTATGTCTTTGTTTTTCTGTTCAAGGGTGAAGTAATGTTTTTGACTGAGGTCCACTGCCTTCAATAAGGCAGTGAGTTTCTCAGCTAAGAGTGGTATAGAGTACCCAAACCGGGCAACATAGTTCTGCAAGTCACTTACATTGTGCTGTACTGTGAGGTGAATTGTGGAGGGTTCCGGGATTGGAATGATCCTTTCCTGGGCCACTTGAACTTCTGCCCTAGGTTTAAAGCAAAAGCTGCTGTCCGGTATATCACACCACTCACTCGGGCCGTGCCTATACCGGCGGGCAGTCGTGGCGACACAATATGTCCCACCACCCACATATGCTATCTGTGGAGGTACATGGCCAGGTGCCATTACCTCCATCGTACAATTTATAGGTTCTGCCCCAGCAGTGCTAAACCCGCATTGTGACCTCCTGAAGGCGTTCAAGTGCTGGGGACACAGTATCACCTGTGCTTCCCGGCTACGGCAACCAGACAGGTCAGTACCCGTCACTGTGTGCTCCCGCACAATGACATAGGGTGGGACCGTTGTGAAACGGACGTGTACCCCCCCACGAATGACCCCGACATTCTCCACACGACACAGGGGTGCTGGTTTGGCGGATGACCCCATCACTGGCATTCGCACAACCACACCCATAATAGTGTGGTTGGATTTCCCACAGTCAACCGGGACAGGATAGGCCTCCGACGCCACTCGGAGCTGGCATGGGCTGAGGGTGTGGCTATAGGGGTGCAGTACCTCCAGGTGCTGGTTGCTGATCCAGGAGGGGACCCGACCTTGCCTAAGGTCTTCCAAGTTACTGCGGCCCTCTCCCAGCAACCAGGCCCCATAGAGCACACACACCTCATTCTGTGCCGCCTGATCGGAGGCCAGCCGGTCCTCCTTAATCAAGGTGTTTATTGTCCGAGCATGAGCCTCTAGCTGGGCGACAATCTCCTTCAGGTGCACTGTCATAGCCACCCCCTCGTGAAGCGTGGAGCCCAAAACATCATTCTCCTTCCCTAGGATGCTGCGCAGCTGAGACTTTAGCCCATTAATCTGTAGGGCCAGCTGCACATCATCCAGGCTGTTCATAACTGAGGCCCCGGTATTAAACCCAGTGAAAACATTGTTCAAAAACCCCCTGCGCTGTCTGCCCCTCTTGGTCGTGTCTTCTTTTGTGTACAGGTCTGCCACACTGATGTCCCCGAAGTCCAGCTCATAGAAGCTTCGGAACATCTCCCTCAGCAGAGCCTGATACAGCAACTCGGTTTTCCGGGGGCAGAACGCAGGTAGGCGAACTTCTGTTAGGCTAAGGACCACAGATGCAACTGCATAGTGCACTCCCTGGTACACTAACTTACCCGTCGGTACTAATACCAACCCATTCCCAGGTCCCCTAGTGGTGGTCAGACATCCGTGGGCGTCAGTGTGTTTGGGCGTGGGTAGGGGTTTCCTCACCTGAGCTAGGAGCTCGGTGGCATTGATGGGCACTCGGATGCGAGGGGTGACGCAAGCTTCCCCGCTTCTATCCCACTCCAACCCGTACCCTGTGTCCTGCCACCACCTGACAAAGGCGATGGACAGCCCCGCTGGGCATACTTGGGCTGATCCCCATAGGCATACGTACATCCCTTCGTCGTAGGCCCACCATTTTTCCCAACACACTGTGACTTCCCCCGGTGACCCCGTGATGGTCCGGTAGGTATCGTTGCTCAGACGTTCCCAGTCTGAGCTCCTGTCCTCGCTGTCCGTGCTCAATTTCCTGAGCCACCACCAGCGTCCTAAAGGTACGTCCCCCTTACACGTCAAACACACCCTTTTCCCCTCTGTCACCCTAACCCGGGAAGTGGCCACCTCGATGTTCGGACAGGGGATGGAGGCCTCTCCATAAGTAAAGCTCTTGTGGCTCGAATACCGGGTGGAATTCGAGCCCAACCACCCAGGCCATCTTCCCTCGTGGAAGTAGGTGGCCTGGTCTTCTGCCTCCATGATCCCTTCTTCCGTGGTTACGGTTGGCGCCCTGCCCCCGGAACACCCGTACACCAGGGACTCTTCGCTGCCCCCTCGGCGTCCAGCACAGGTCCCCAGGTAGGTGAGTATGGTCCGGAGCATCTTCTGGAACACAAATTGAAAAACACAGTCTTGCCTGAGACTTCTTCAGGCTCGACTGGAGTAGCACCAAGTTTTGTTTTCCTTGCTTAACCAAACACCCTCACCTCACTGTGAAATCATCCCAACTATCTTTCAAAAAAAAACAGTGCTATGTACAACGCCACCCGTCTCCGGGTGGCCAGGTCAGTCTCTGTAACTGCCTCCCCTTTCCTGGTCATCCTGTCGACCTTGCCCAGGGGATCAAGATACCCCCTTTTGTAGGGCTTGCAGGAGGACCTCCTTCAACTGTCCCCCTGTGTCTGGTGCTCCTTCTGGGGATTGTGACGGGGACATACCCCTCACAGTACAGAGTTTACCCTTCCGGCGCTTCCTCTGCTTTTGAACCCTTGTATTCGGGGAAGGATACACGGGGGACCAAGTCATCCTGGGTCGGACTGCCCGGTAACTACGCCTCACCGGCGGTACAAAGTCCCACATCATGGGCAGTATCCCTTCGTCCTCCCACTGATCCTCCCCTTCCTTTGTTTTTCCGGTTACTATGCTTAACACAATTCCCTTCTCTGCTGCGTGCCGTAGGGCTTCCTTCGGCTGCGCGTTGGTTTCACACTGAGCTCCAGCCTTCCTGTGACCTTGACTTTGAACTTCCTGTCCTATCCTTCCTGCCTGTCTGTCAAGTGGTGTGATGTCTCCGCAGTGGCAGAGGACCATCCCGGGCGGCACAGCCTTCGGGCCGACATCGACCTCTGTCAAAGCTGCCACCTCCACCGGGGCGTCCCCTGTCACTTCTGAGGGTTCTCTGGGTTTGGGGACCTTCTTGCTTCCTGCCCTAGTGGGGTCAAACCGCTTACATTGGTTAATGTGGTACCACTTCACCCGGCGGGGTAATTGGACCGCATAAACCATTGGGCTGGCCTTATCAACGATACTATAAGGACCCATGTACAGTGGTTCAAACACCCTGACTCTGGTGAAGCTGCGGACCATGACCTGGTCGCCGACTTCCCAGTCCTGCTGCTTGCGGGGTTCCAGCAGCAGTTTGTTGCTGCGGTGCTGTTTCCCCATATTGGTGGCCGCTTGCCAGTGAATCTGCTGCAGTTGTTCCAGCAGATTCCCAGCAAAGCGGTCCCGGTCTGTTTCCCGAAGCTGACCTTCAGTGAGGCCGGGCACCAATACGTGTACCGGGGTCCTCATGGGCCGTCCAGTCATCAGCTCATGGGGCGAGTACCCTGTGCTCTTCGACTGACTGGACCGAATTCCCATGAGGACCAGAGGCAAGACCTCTACCCATTTGTTCGGTGAGTCCCCAGTCTCCTTGCGGAGTCTTTCTTTAATGGTGCGGTTCAGGTGTTCCACTAGACCTGAGGACTGGGGGTTGTAAGCAACATGCCATTTTGCCCTAATTCCTAGTACCTTTAGGGTGGCCTGCATCACCTGGCCAGTGAAGTGCCTCCCCTGGTCGGACTCCACAAACTGTGGCAGTCCCCACCTTGAAAACACCTCCCTGACCAGGATCCTGGCCATCCCTATTGCGGTGGCTGTTCGGCAAGGGAAGGCCTCCACCCACTTGGAGAATACGTCTACCAACACCAGGCAGTACTTGTATCCTCCCTGGGCGGTCGGTAGGGGTCCTATGTAGTCGACCTGGATCGACTGCCATGGTCCCTCTACCCGCCTTATGTGCCCCATGGATGCCTTTCTTTTCTGGGGGTCTGGGTTGTTTGCTGCACACACCAGGCAGGCTGCACAGAAGTCGCGGACGTCGGTCCGGAGATCTGGCCACCACGCTGCCTGTTCCACCTTCTGCCAGGTGGACTCTGGCCCGGGATGTCCTACACCTGGGCCCTCATGGGCCAGTTGTAGGAACTCCCGCTGGTGTTGCACTGGGACCACCCACTTGTCCCCCTTAAACAGCATCCCTTCCTTCACAGCTACGTCCACAGTATCATACGGGCCCTCTGCTTTTCCTCCACCGAGGATGGTTGTTATGGCTGCCTTGAGGACGGGATCCTGCGCCTGGACCATTCTCAGGTCCGGGGCCAATCCTACCCCTGCGCTCCCTGGTGTCCTCGGCTGGCCTCTGACAGCTACTACACTGCCTTTCTCGTACGGGTCCCAGAAGCGACCGGTCTGTGCTCCCTCTCTGGCCAGCAAGTCGGCTCACTGGTTACCCTCTGCCCGTGGCTCGGTCTTAGAGTGGGCTTTTACTTTATGGATGTAGACGTCCCTACTACTCTCTAGGGCTGCCACTATCCTCACTAGCAGGGGCTTGGTGACCAGGGGTCTCCCATCCGTGGAGGTGTACCCCCTGCGGGACCAAATTGCCAGATACTCCGTACACGAATTGCATGTGAACATACTGTCCGAGCAAATCGTGTACGGGGTGGGGAATTTCTGGGGGTGAGTGACCACGTACATCACCGCCGAGAGTTCAGCCTGCTGGGCGCTCAGGGTGCTGGGGAGTTTAAGTGCCAAGGCTATGCCTGCCTTGGGGTCCCAAACTCCGCAGCCCGTGAGTCTTGTACCCGCGGACACTGAACTTGACCCATCGACGTAGATCTCGCGGCCTGTGGGATGTATCCCTGCCCGAAATCCGAAGTCGATGTCCCACACCCCCTCTACTGAGCATCTGTGCGGTTCCCCTGCATAAGTAAGGTTGGCTGCGAGCTTTGGCTCACAGAGGCCTCTGACCCTGATCGCCATCTGGGAGAGGAGGAGGGTCCAGCGAGTGATCCTTGCACTGCTGACCGTCCCATCTTTTATCCTCCCATCAAGCAGCATCTGGGTCGGGGTATGATGGGTGAGAAGTGTGATAGGGGATACTCCTGTGAAGACCAGTGACCTCTTCACTGCCCAGTGAGTAGCCAACAGATGTCTCTCACAGTTCGAGTACCCCTTCTCCACATCCGTGAGGACCCTAGGAGTACACCATCGGTCTCAGCCGTCCGTGCCTTTCCTGTAAAAGCACGGCACTCAGGCTGTCCCCGCTGGCTGCCACCTCCAAAAAGAAATCCTCACCCCCATCAATTGCCCCCAGTGCAGGTGCTTTTTGCAAATCTTGCTTCAATCGAAGGAATGCAGCCTGACAGCCGTCGTCCCATTGCCACTCAACCCCCTTGTGGAGGAGCCTGAGCAGGGGGGCTGCCGTGGCTGCATAATCCTCGATGAAGTCCCTGCAATAGCCCGTGATCCCCAGAAAGGATCGAACTCCGGACACGTTGGTCAGTATCGGGAGTTCCTGCACTGTCCGCCTTCGGGCCTCACCAATGCCCCTTTCTCCTGCCCTTAAGGTTAAACCCAGGAACTTGACTTCCCTCAACCCTATCTGGGCCTTCTTGGGGTTTATTTTAAACCCGCCGTCTTTCAGCACAGCCAACAGCTCAGCCAGCAGTGGGCCGTGTTGTTCCCTGCTCTCTGTGAAGAGCAGCAGGTCGTCCACGTACTGCACTAGCTGTCCTGGCTGGCTGAAACCATTTAGACAATTGGCCATGCACTGGTGGAAGATGCTAGGGCTATTGTGGAATCCCTGTGGGAGGCAGGTCCAAGTATACTGTTGCTCCTTGAACGTGAAAGCAAACTTGTATTGGTCTTCTCTCCTCACAGGGATCGACCAGAAGCCGTTTGAAATGTCTAGCACCGTAAATGTGGTGGCGGAAGCAGGGATCTCTCGGATCAGGTCTGCAACCGCCGCCACCGTGGGAGCACAAGCCGGGATGTTCTTATTGAGCACCCGATAGTCCACCGTGGCTCTCCACGAGTTGTCCGGTTTCCTGACCGGCCAAAGGGGAGAGTTTACGTGGGTGGCTATGGGCCTCAGAACACCCTGCTCGACTAGCGAACCCAGCGCCACCTCTAAATCGGCTTCCGCCTCTCTCGGGAAGTTGTATTGTCTTTGGGGCCTAGACATGGGATCCCCATCTATTCTGACCTCCACCCCTGTGACTCTCCCACAGTCGTGCTTGTGGGTGGCAAATGCTGCGAGATTGGCTCGCACATAGGCCCTGTACTCGGCTGGGGTGCCACTGGCCAGAAGCTCCAGGTCGTAGCCCCCCTTTGGCTTCACTGTACAGAGAGTCCCCTTATCCTGCACCTTGTCAATCATCATAACTCCCTTCTTGGTCCCCGGGTCTACGGTTCCCCACAGACAATGGTTCCGCAAGTCCACCAGGATCTGGTGGGCGATTACAAAGTCAGCCCCCAGTATCCCCTTGTCAGCCTGCTCCCACTTCATCAGGACACACTTCGCAGTAAGTGCGCCTAACTGAAGCGTAAGTGGGAGTGAGAAGTACCCTGTCTTCTCATTCCCCGTGAATCCCACTAGTTCATAGGGCACCACGCTGGATAGAGGTGAAGCCCCCGGATCCTCCGCATGGACGATGGTGCTGGAAGCACCTGTGTCCAACAGGTAGGTACCCCGTGCTCCCTCTACCTCCATCTTCACCCACGGTCTACCCCATGAGTCATAATCTAGTGGGCACAAGTAAGCAGGCTGCGTGGGCTCTAGTCATTGTTCCTGTGGTTGTGGCGCCGTGGGGATTTCCTTTCCTACGGCTACATCTATGCGTCCCGTCCCTGCCATCAGCTGTCGGAGTGCTACCACTGCGTTTTCAAAAACTTCGTTTGCCTGTCCTTTCTTTCCTCCGGACTGGGCAGTCGCGGGAGGGTTCCTTCCTTCCTGCGCCTGGGGTGGATTGCTCCTACAACTACTTCGGTAGTGGCCGGGCTTCCCACACCCGTAACACACTCCCCTCTTAACGGACGGGTGCTTGCCCTCCTGATACCATTCCCTTTTTGGATTAGGGTTTGAGTGCACTTCGTGCACTCGCCCCTTTGTGGGTTTATCCAGCTTTTCATCTGGGGTTTCCCCGTTACGCTGGGTAACCGACATCCTTTCCGCCACCGCCTCTTCGGTGAGGTTAGGGTCTCTGGGGTTGAACCAGAGATCTGCCCGGGTCTTAATACAGGGCAGACTGTTTGCGATAATCATCCGGAACCACGCTTCACGCTGGTCCGCTGTAAGAGCCCTTCTATCCAGGATATTGCCACAGGCTGCACAGTACACCGTCCACAGCCTGTCCACGTATACCTGCGGGGCTTCCCCAGGTAACTGGCTGGTCTTGTTGAGCCTGTCAAGGGGGTTCCCATCGTTACACCCCAGGGCTTCTAAGATGGCCCGTTGTAACCGCTCTGGGGTAACCTGCCCCATTCTACAGGCTGTTGGGAGGGCCTGGTACACCCTCCCCTCTATTGAGAACAGCAGCATCTTTACTGCTTCTTGGTCGTCACAATTGTTCATTTCTACCGCCTGTGCGATGTTAGAGAAATGTACAGATGGATCTCCCCCCCCTCTGGTGAGCGTGGGGATATGTGCAATCATGGCCTTCAGAGCTGGAGCTGCGTGCGGGACTACAAACTCACTGTCCAGTGGCCCACGGGCCTGTGCCCCATGTGGAGGCCCATACTTTTTCTGGACCACTGGACACACAGGTCCCGCCGCAGACTCTGTAGCTGGGGTCCCTATTTCCTCTACCTCCTCTTCCTCGGATTCCGGTCCTACAGACCCAACTCCTTCTGTGGGTGACCCATACCCCTTGGGCTGGGCCGGACCTCCCTGTCCGGTCCCCCGCCCTGTGGGCTCCCTGGTCTGCACCCTTGTATCCTCCCGTGGCTCAAACGGACCTACCGGTGCTTCGGGAAGCGGTTGGCTGTCCTTCGCAGCCGGGTCCTCTACTATTCCCCAATACTCCGATCTGTTGTCAGCCCTCTTTGGCTCTAACAAACAGATCGTGCCCTTCGCCTGGGCAAGAGATTGGAGCAGCGACTGAACCCGTTCTCTGCAAGGCCCGTGATCTGTTTTCTCAAAACCCTCCTTGCAGTTAACTCTATATGCCGCCTGCAAATCTTTCAGCTGGCCTTCCAGCTCTTCGATTTTCTGCGCATAAGTCACGTTCAACTTCTTAACCTTGCGCTCGCCAGCCTTAGCCTCGGTCGCCTGCCCCTGCAGGTACTGTTGCTGGCTGCGGGAGGCTTCCTCCTCTTTGGCCCTTATTTCCCTTTCCTCAAACAGCTCTAACATGATCCTCTGCCCTGTAGCCTCACTAGCTTCCGAGGTGAGCAGCGCCTCTCGCAGCTCCTCGCTAAGCCTGGCTATCTCGCAGTCCGATGCCCGGACCTGCCTTGTCAGGCATATGAGCCAGATTGCCTTTTCTATCTTCCTATTATGCTTTGATCCTGCCGTCCACTGGGCCGCCGCGTCCACGGGACGTGGTGCCCTGCTTAGGTTCTGTACCCACTCTTTTGTGAAGTTTACGTTGGAAATAGCGTAGGCGGAGATTCTCTTCTCCATCTTAGATTTACCAAAAACCACTGTTTCCGAGGTCGTGCATTCATTCACCCACTGGAGTCCTGCCGCGGTCTCCATTGTGTAGGGGGTTTTGCTCTGCCCAATTACAGGGGTCTTTAGTGCCTGTTAATGTATTGGGCCTCTGTCTCCTTTATAGTCTTGCAGCTTATGTTAGCCTGCAGGTCGGGTGTCACTAAACACCCTCTAAGGAGATAGAGAACAACAGCTTATAGAGGAGGACTAGAATACGGTGACGACCCGCACAGTTTATACCTAATCTGCGGGGTACTCCTGAGCCCAAGGGCTCCTATAGTCCTCTCTCTTTTTCCCTAGCCTGCTGTTCCCTTGTTTGGCGGGTTCGAAGCGCCCTAATGCCCCTATCTGGTTCTAACTCCAGAATTTGGATGGAGAACGATGCAGTTTAAATAGACACTCGGAGACAAGTAGTCCTTGGAAAAAACAGGTGACAACCAATTTTATTTGGTTCTACCACGAGCGTAATAAACACACACACTCTATAACTATAAATAAAATATGGGAGAGAACGGACATAATGGAAATGTTTTACACTGTTTTAACTTTACCAAGTCCAATCCCACCAACCCACTTTCCTACCTAGACTAGACTGACAGTTGCAGGCCCTTGGATTATACTCACAGCCTATTTTGAGTGCGGTTGTTGGGTTGTTGCTGTTGTTGGTTGGTTTGTGCTTGATGGAAAAGGCTCCCGAAATAGCGGGAGTGAATGCCGTCTTCCACAGCCACTTCAGTCGTTGGTGTCTTCTTGTTGATGTCCCCGGGACGGGAGTCGGTATACGGTGCGGTTTCTTGCGGTGATGTTGCACCGTCTGGTAGCGGAGTAAACTTTCAGTATGCCGATTGAGTCTGGGGCCTGATGGTGGATCTTCTCATCAGCGTGGTTGGAGTTCTTTAGATGGTAGTTCGCCCCAGCTCGTCTCTCCCTCAGCTTCTTAACTCGCTCTCCTGCTCTTTCTTCTGGTCTCCTAATAATCTCTTGGTTCTGTATTTTATACCCAATTCCATTTCGGCCTCTTCGCGCCCAAATTGGTGTTTACAAGTGTGAGGGCAGGGGTATTGTTTTGAGTGCACAGCGGCTCCTCCAAGTCTGCTGTCCCATTGTGTCAGTCCTGGGACTTGATTATTTTGGGCCACCTCTTAACTGTAGTGATCCCAAAACTATTGTCCCTAGTCCAAGTTGATTAAGGTGATGATGGCCTGTACTCATAGCTCGATTAGGGGTGAGTCACATATCCTTGCTTCAGGCCCGACTCAGTCCCCTGACTGGCCTTTGAGAATGCACTTTGTTTCGATTGGCCGACATCTATGGCTCGCTTCTGAGCCACAGTCCCCTGTATTCAGATATCCCAGCCTGCTTTTCGGGACCACTGCATTGGCCGAAAATGTTGGTTTTAAACTGTATAGGGCAATCCAATTTTGGTCACCTTGCCCTTAGAGGGCTCCAATAAAACGTGGTTGTGGATTTTCAAACCCTACAATACCCTTTCTTAACATAGAAACATAGAAGATAGGAGCAGGAGTAGGCCATTCAGCCCCTCGAGCCTGCTCCGCCATTCAATGCGATCATGGCTGATCATCCAAATTCAGTACCCGGTCCCTGCTTTCTCCCCATACCCCTTGATCCCTTTAGCTTTGAGAAATATATCCAACTCCTTGAATATATTTAATGAATTGGCCTCTACTGCCTTCTGTGGTAGAGAATTCCACAGGTTCACCACTCTCTGGGTGAAGAAATTCCTCCTCATTTCTGTCATAAATGGCCTACCCCTTATCCTTAGACTGTGACCCCTGGTTCTGGACTCCCCGACCATCGGGAACATCCTTCCAGCATCTAGTCTGTCTAGTCCTGTTAGAATTTTATAAGTTTCAATAAGATCCCCTCTCATTCTTCTAAACTCCAGCGAGTACAAGCCCAATCGATCCAATCTCTCCTCATACGTCATTCCTGCCATCCCAGGTATCAGCCTGGTGAATCTTCGCTGAACTCCTTCCATGGCAAGAACATCCTTCCTCAGATAAGGCGACCAAAACTGCACACAATACTCAAGATGTGGCCTCACCAAGGCCCTGTACAACTGCAACAAGACATCCTTGTTCCTGTACTCAAACCCTCTCGCTACGAAGGCCAACATGCCATTTGCCTTCTTAGCCGCCTGCTGCACCTGCATGCTTACCTTCAGCGACTGGTGCACAAGGACACCCAGGTCTCGTTGCACTTCCCCTTCTCCCAATCTATTGCCATTCAGATAATAATCTGCCTTCCTGTTTTTGCCACCAAAGTGGATAACCTCACATTTATCCGCATTATAGTGCATTTGCCATGTTTCTGCCCAATCACCCAACCTGTCCAAATCGTACTGGAGTTTCCCAACATCCTCCTCGCAGCTTACCCTCCCGCCCAGCTTTGTGTCGTCTGCAAATTTGGAGATATTACATCCAATTCCCTCGTCCAGATCTTAAATGGCCTACCCCTTATTCCTGAGATATGCCCCCTAGTTCTAGACACACCAGCCAGGGGAAACAACTTCTCAGCATCTACCCTGTCAATCCCCTTCAGGATCTTGTATGTTACAATGAGATCACCTCTCATTCTTCTAAACTCCAGAGAGTATAGGCCCATTCGACACAATCTCTCATCATAGGACAGCCCTCTCATCACAGGAATCAATCGAGCGAACCTTTGTTGCACCGCCTCCGAGGCAAGTATATCCTTCCTTAGATAAGGAGACTAAAACTGTGCACAGTACTCCAGGTGTGGTCTCAGCAAGACCCTGTACAATTGTAGCAAGACTTCCTTACTCTTATACTCCAAGCCCCTTGCAATAAAGGCCAACATGCCATTTGCCTTCCTTATTGCTTGCTGTACCTGCATGCTAGCTTTCTGTATTTCTTGCACGAGGACACCCAAATCTCTCTGAACACCAACATTGAAAGTTTCTCACCATTTAAAAAATATTCTGTTTTTCTATTCTTCCTACCAAAGTGAATAACCTCACATTTCCCTACATTATACTCCATCTGCCACCTTACTGCCCACTCACTTAGTCTATCTATATCCCTTTGCAGACTCTTTGGGGGGAATTTTGCCAGCCCTGAGGAGGCGGGTATGGAGGCAGGACTGGCAGGAAAATGGCAGAAACTGGGAGTGGGTACCGAACCCGCCTCCGTACCATCTTCCCAGGAGGCGGGTCCCCGACTCGCGCTGGGACCAGTCTCCTCGAGGCGGGAAGGGGATTACAGCCAATTAACTGCCTGTTAACAGGTAGTTAACAGGCAGTTAAGAGGATTATCCCTATTTTTACCCACACAAGTGCGGGCTTCCCGACATCGGGAAACCCCGGCAGGGTCAGCGAGGTGAGCAGTGGGTCTGCAGGTGTCAGAGGGGTCCAAAAGTGCGCTGTGGAGGCGAGTGATGGATGCAAGTGTGGAGAGGTTCAACCGTTGGGGATCCGGTGGTGCCTCATCTCCACGGCAGAGATAACAGAATGGCTGCTGCATTCTCCGATGCAACAGCCATCTGATTTCTGCTCAGGAAAGAGGTTTGGTGAGTCTTGAGTACAAGGACTCACCAAAGAACAGAGATTGTCAGTATGACAATTCATCTGTCAGCTGGGGTTCTCTGTCACCGGCTTTCCCTTAATAGAAACATAGAAACATAGAAGATAGGAGCAGGAGTAGGCCATTCGGCCCTTCGAGCCTGCTCCACCATTCAATGTGATCATGGCTGATCATCCAAATTCAGTACCCTGTCCCTGCCTTTTCCCCATATCCCTTGATCCCTTTAGCCTCAAGAAATATATCCAACTCTTTCTTGAATATATTTAATGAACTAGCCTCCACCGCCCTCTGTGGCAGAGAATTCCACAGGTTCACCACTCTCTGGGTGAAGAAATTCCTCCTCATTTCAGTCCTAAATGGCTTACCCCTTATCTTTAGACTATGACCCCTGGTTCTGGACTCCCCGGCCATCAGAAACATCCTTCCTGCATCTAGTCTGTCCAGACCTGACAGAATTTTATAGGTTTCGATGAGATCCCCTCTCAATCTTCTAAACTCCAGTGAGTATAAGCCCAATCGACACAATCTCTCCTCATACGTCATTCCTGCCATCCCAGGTATCAGCCTGGTGAATCTTCGCTGCACTCCCTCCATGGCAAGAACGTCCTTCCTCAGGTAAGGTGACCAAAACTGCACACAATACTCAAGGTGCGGTCTCACCAATGCCCTGTACAACTGTAGTAAGACATCCTTGTTCCTGTACTCGAACCCTCTTGCTACGAAGGCCAACATACCATTTGCCTTCTTAACCGCCTGCTGCACCTGCATGCTTACCTTCAGCGACTGGTGCGCAAGGACACCCAGGTCTCTTTGCACTTCCCCTTCTCCCAATCTATTGCCATTCAAATAATAAGCTGCCTTCCTGTTTTTGCCACCAAAGTGGATAACCTCACATTTATCCACATTATAGTGCATTTGCCATGTTTCTGCCCAATCACCCAACCTGTCCAAATCGTACTGGAGTTTCCCGACATCCTCCTCACAGCTTACACTCCCGCCCAGCTTTGTGTCGTCTGCAAATTTGGAGATATTACATCCAATTCCCTCGTCCAGATCATTAATATATATTGTGAACAGCTGGGGTCCTAGGACCGATCCTTGCGGTACCCCACTAGTCATTGCCTGCCACTCGGAAAACGACCCGTTTATTCCAACTCTTTGCTTTCTGTCCGCCAACCAGTTCTCTATCCAAGTCAATACCCGCAGGGCGGGCTTAACAAAGTCAATCAAGGGAAAATAGTGTGGGTTGGCTGGATGTCGTTGGGGGGTGGGACTGAAACCCGACAAGCAGCAGTCCCGCCCCCAACAAGCCCCCCCCTTGTGTTCTCCTCACAGCTTACTGTCCCACCTAGCTTTGTATCATCAGCAAACTTGATGAAACAAAAAAAGAGGGTGTATGATGAATGTCAGGTGGATTCTTCAAGGGAGAACCAGACCAAATACAATATGGTTTAAATACAATAAGTATTCATTGAGTATTCTAGCCTTGCCCTGTGCCTCTAAGCATATATTACCTTCTTTGTCCCTAATAGGCCCCACCCCGCCTCTTACTACCCTCTTACTGTTTACATGCCAGCAGAAGATTTTTGGGTTCCCTTTTATGTTCACCACCATTCTACTCTCATATTCTCTCTTTGCCAATCTTATTTTCATCTTCACTTCCCCTCTCAACTTATTGTATTTGGTCTGGTTCTCCCTTGAAGAATTCACCTGACATTCATCATACGCCCTCTTTATTTGTTTCATCATCTTCTCTATCTCCCTCGTCATCCAAGGAGCCCTTGTTTTGGTTCCCTTACCCTTCCCTCTTGTTGGAATGTACCTAGCCTGTACTTGGAGCATCTCCTCCTTAAAGATCACCCATTGTTCCGTTACAGCTTTTCCTGTCAGTCTTTGGTTCCATCTTACCCTGGCTAGGTCCTTTCGCATCCCATTGAAGTTAGCCCTATTCCAGATTGTTCCTTGCTCCTCTCCATTGCTAATCTAAATCTTATGATTCGATGATCACTCATATCCAAGTGTTCTCCCACAGACATTTGGTCGACCTGGCCCACCTCATTCCCCAGCACCAGATCCAGCAATGCCTCCTTCCTATTTGGGCCAAGAACATATTGGTGAAGGAAATTCTCCTGAACACATTTCAGATTTCTCCCCCTCCTTTCCCTTTACCCTAGCATTATCCCAATTGATATTTGGGTAATTAAAGTCCCCCAACATCATCACGCTATAGCTCTTGCATGTCTCTGCGACTTCCCTGCAGATTTGCTCCTCTACCTCCCTCTTACTATTTGGAGGCCTGTAGAATGCCCCCAATAGAATGATCAAACCCTTTTTGCTCCTCAACTCTAACCAAATGGATTCTGTCCTTGTCCACCAAGAACATCCACCCTTTCCAACACTACGTCTTCCTTAATCAGCACTGCCACCCCACCTCCCTTTTTTCCTTCCCTATCTTTTCCATCCCTATCTTTTCTGAACACCTTGTACCCTTGAATATTAAGTGCCAAGTCCTCACTGTTTTTAAGCCACGTTTCCGTTATTGCCACATCATATTGCCGCATGGCTAATTGTGCTTGTAGCTCACCAACCTTATTCACCACACTTTGTGCGTTTACGTACATGCATTCTGATGCACTATCAATTGCTACAAAAGACTGAAGTTGAGAAAGTAACAGACAGGCTTTTATTACCAAAGAACAGAGCATGCCTCTTGTGGTTGCCTGGTATCCAAAAGGGCCGGGGGCTGCCGAGCAGCCACCTTTATATCCAGCCATGAGGGTGGAGCCAGGGGCGGAGTCAGCTGAGGCATGCACAGACAAGTACAACAATATGCAAGAGTGAACAACAGTACTAACAGTGAACAACAGTACTAACAACAGTGGTGAACAACAATACTAACAACAGTGGTTTACCACATTCACCCCTTGTTTAGAATTGAGTCCGGCGGGGTGAAGTGCACTAAAAATTTGTGTACTGAAGTCTATCAGGAGGCCTAGTAAGCCGTCCTGAGCGTCGCAGCAGCGGCGGTGATGGTGCAGCATCCAACGTTGAACCCGGTGTCTCGTTCAGAGGAGGTGTAGCAGGTGGCGGACCCTGGGGCTGCTGCATGCCGTCTACAGGGGTCAGAGCGCGGGTAATGGGAGGTAGCGATGGTGGTCTCTCAGAGGCACCCGAAGGTGCGAGGTCTCGTGCGGGGACTGTGTCCTGGGGGTAGGCAGGAGTAGCGGTGGGTGGCGAAGAGGGTGCTTCAGGAGCACCCGCAGGTGCGAGGTCTCGAATGGAGACTGTGTCCTCCCGCCCGTCCGGGTACACCACGTAAGCATACTGCAGGTTGGCGTGGAGGAGGCTCACCCTCTCGACCAGGGGGTCCGCCTTATGGGTCCTCATGTGCTTCCGCAGTAGGACGGGTCCTGGAGAAGTCAGCCATGTTGGTAGCGAAATCCCCGACGTGGACTTCCTGGGGAAGGAGAACATTCTCTCGTGAGGAGTGGCATTGGTGGGTGTACAGAGCAGCGACCAAATGGAATGGAGCGCCGCAGGGAGGACCTCCTGCCAGCGGGAGGTCGGAAGGCCCTTAGATTTTAAGTTTAAAAGGACTGCCTTCCAGACTGTCGAATTCTCCCTTTCCACCTGGCCGTTACCCCGGGGGTTGTAGCTGGTGGTCCTGCTTGTAGCAATGCCTCTCGCGAGCAGGTACTGCCGAAGTTCGTCGCTCATAAAAGATGAGCCCGTCGCTATGGATATAGCTAGGGAAACCGAACAATGCAAAGAGGTCATTCAGACATTTAATGACCGTGGTACTGGTCATGTCCGAGCAAGGGATGGCAAACGGGAAACGGGAGTACTCATCAATTATATTGCGGAAGTACACATTGCGGTCAGAGGAGGGGAGGGGCCCTTTAAAATCGATGCTCAGCCGCTCGAAGGGGCGCGTGGCTTTGATCAGGCTCGCTCTGTCTGGCCTATAAAAATGCGGCTTGCACTCGGCACAGATCTGGCAGTTCCTGGTCATGGTCCTGACCTCCTCGATGGAGTAGGGCAGGTTACGGGATTTGATAAAATGGAAGAACCTGGTGACCCCCGGGTGGCAGAGGTCATTGTGGAGGGTCTGTAATCTATCAACCTGCGCGTTGGCGCACGTACCACGTGATAGGGCATCTGGGGGCTCATTGAGTTTCCCGGGCCGGTACAAGATATCGTAATTGTAGGTGGAGAGTTCGATTCTCCACCTTAATATCTTGTCGTTCTTGATTTTGCCCCGCTGCTTATTATGAAACATAAAAGCTACTGAACGCTGGTCAGTGAGCAGGGTAAATCGTTTTCCGGCCAGGTAATGCCGCCAATGTCGCACGGCTTCCACAATGGCCTGGGCCTCCTTTTCGACAGAGGAGTGTCGAATCTCGGGGCCCTGGAGGGTCCTTGAGAAAAAGGCCACGGGTCTCCCCGCCTGGTTAAGGGTTGCAGCTAGGGCAAAGTCGGATGCGTCGCTCTCCACTTGAAAAGGGAGGGACTCATCCACAGCGTGCATCGTGGCCTTCGCAATATCGCTTTTTATGAGAGTGAAGGCTGCACAGGCCTCTGCTGTCAGGGGGAAGGAGGCGGACTTGATGAGGGGTCGGGCTTTATCCGCATAGTTGGGCACCCACTGAGCATAGTAAGAGAAAAACCCCAGGCATCTCTTAAGTGCTTTCTGGCAGTGGGGGAGGGGGAGCTCCATAAGAGGGCGCATTCTATCGGGGTCTGGGCCGATGACTCCGTTCTCCACTACGCAGCCAAGAATAGCAAGGCGCTTAGTACGAAACATACATTTGTCTTTGTTGTATGTGAGATTCAGCCGCTGGGCCGTCCGGAGGAATTTCCCTAGATTAATGTCGTGGTCCTGCTGGTCGTAGCCGCAGATGGTGACGTTGTCTAGATATGGGAAAGTGGCCTGGAGCGCGTTCTGGTCAACCATCCGGTCCATCTCCCGTTGGAAGACAGAAACTCCGTTGGTGACACCGAAGGGAACTCGGAGAAAGTGATAGAGCCGACCGTCAGCTTCAAAAGCTGTGTACTGGCGGTCCTCAGCTCTGATGGGGAGCTGGTGGTATGCCGACTTCAGATCAATCGTCGAGAACACCCGGTATTGTGCTATCTGATTGACCATGTCAGATATGCGGGGGAGTGGGTATGCATCCAACTGGGTGTAGCGATTGATCGTCTGGCTATAGTCAATAACTAGGCGCTGTTTTCCGCCAGTCTTCACCACCACCACTTGTGCTCGCCATGGGCTATTGCTGCTCTCGATAATCCCTTCCTTCAGGAGTCTCGCTACCTCGGATTTAATGAAACCCCTATCCCCGGCACTGTAACGCCTACTTTTGGTAGCGATGGGCTTACAGTCGCGGGTGAGGTTAGCGAACAAGGAGGGGGAGGGGACTTTAAGGGCGGAGAGGCTGCAAATGGCGCGCGGCGGGCGATTTAAAAACTGCTGGCTGCAGACCGTGAGAGGGGGGAGGGGTCCACCGTACGCTAAAGTGACACTCTTAAGGTGGCACTGAAAATCCAACCCCAGTAGGACGGCAGCGCAGAGATCGGGCAGGACCAGAAGTTTAAAATTTTTGTATTCAGTACCCCGCACTGAAAGAGTCACCATACAGTAGCCACCGACTTCCGCTGACTGGGCTTTGGAAGCCATAGAGATGCAATGGCGCGTCGGCAGGACCGGGAGAGAGTAACTGCGCACCGTGTCGGGGTGTATAAAACTCTCCGTGCTCCCGCTGTCAAAAAGGCAGGTAGTGGCGCGGCCGTTTACCGTAATGTCCATCATGGACCTGGACAGTTGATGCGGGAGAGATTGATCCAGCGTCACGGAAGCCAGCGTATGTTCAAGCGCGTCGATGCGGTCGTCCGATGAGGCGGTGGTGGAGTCCGGGTCCCCCGTAACCGAAGTCGGAGGCATCCAAGATGGCGGACAAAATGGCGGCGCCCACGGTCCCGATCCCCACGCGGCTGGGGAGCCCAAGATGGCGGGCAAGATGGCTGCGCCCACGGTTCGCACGCGGCGCTGCTGGCGTTAGTGGTCTTCCCTTTGCAGGCGCTAACGTAGTGACCTTTCTTCCCGCAGCCGGAGCAGGTAGCATTCTTCGCGGGGCAGCGTGCTCTAGGGTGTTTAGCTTGGCCACAAAAATAGCATTTTTGTGCCTTGGACATCGCTGCAGCAGTCGGAGGTAGCGGTCTCATGGCCCAAGATTGCGGCGTCCACGGCGCGGGGCGATTAGGGGAGAAAGCGTCCATATTTCTGTGGGCCGCGTCGAGCGAGAGCGCGAGGGACACTGCCTTTGTCAGGTCTATTTCACCCTTCTCCAGCAGCCTCTGCCGGGAGTAGTCGGACCTTAGACCCGCAACGAAAGCGTCTTGTATCAGTCCCTCCGCATGTGCCGCGGCCGATACTTCCTTGCAGTCGCAGCCACGTCCGAGTACCCGCAGTGCCCGTAGGAAGGCCTCCACCGATTCCCCGGGCTGCTGTTTGCGAGATCTTAAAAGGTGCCTGGCATAGACCGTGTTAACCGGGCGTGCATACTGCCCTTTCAGTAGGTCGATAGCCGCCGCGTAGGTCGTCGCATCTTGGATTAAAGTATAGACTTGGTGGCTCACCTTCGAGGCCAGGATTTTCAGTTTATTTTCATCAAGAGTCACGGTCGAGGCTTCCAGATACGCCTCAAAGCAACGCAGCCATTGTGCGAATTTAGTCGACGAACCCGCTTCTTGGGGGTCTAGGTCCAGGCATGTTGGTCTGAGGGCTCGCAGCAGCGCCTGCTGCTCAGCGTTTTGCTCCATCGGTTGTTCAGCATTCGCAGCCAACATTTAACTTTGGTAATAAAATTGATGCACTATCAATTGCTACAAAAGACTGAAGTTGAGAAAGTAACAGACAGGCTTTTATTACCAAAGAACAGAGCATGCCTCTTGTGGTTGCCTGGTATCCAAAAGGGCCAGGGGCTGCCGAGCAGCCACCTTTATATCCAGCCATGAGGGTGGAGCCAGGGGCGGAGTCAGCTGAGGCATGCACAGACAAGTACAACAATATGCAAGAGTGAACAACAGTACTAACAGTGAACAACAGTACTAACAACAGTGGTGAACAACAATACTAACAACAGTGGTTTACCACACATTCTAAACCCATTTTTGAACTTTTCGTAGTTTTTCTTAGTCTGCTCCTATCTAGTATGGTATTACTTCCGCCTCCAGCACTACTTTGCCCTCCAGTACCATCCAACACACTCACTCTTCCATGCACCCCATTCCTCCCCACCACTCCTATGTGCTGGTGCCCACCCCCTGCCAAGCTAGTTTAAACCCTTCCCAACAGCACTAGCAAATCTCCACATGAGAATATTGGTCCCGGCTCTGTTGAGGTGTAACCTGTCCGGCTTGTACAGGTCCCACCTTCCCCAGAAATGGTCCCAAACTTCAGGAATCTAAAGCCCTCCCTCCTGCACCATCTCTCCAGCTTCGCGTTCATCTGCTCTATCCTCCTATTCCTGTACTCACTAGCATGTGGCACCGGGAGTAATCTGGAGATTCCTACATTTGAGTTCCTGTTTTTTAATCTTTCTTACCTCCCTATAGTCTGCCTGCAGGACCTCATCCCTCTTTCTGCCTATGTCGTTGGTACTGATATGGACAACGATCTCTGGCTGATCACCCTCCCCCCTCAGAGTGTCCTGCAGCTGCTCAGTGACATCCTTGACCCTGGCACCAGGGAGGCAACATACCATCCTGAAGTCACATCTGCGTCCACAGAAACGTCTATCTGTTCTCCTAATCAATGAATCCCCTGTCACTATTGCTCTTTCACTCTTCTTCCTCCCCCCTGTGCAGCTGAGCCACCCGTGGTGCATTGGCTCTGGCTGCTCTCCCCAGAGGTGCCATCACTCCCACCAGTTTCCAGAACTGTGAAGCGGTTAGCGAGCAAGATGCACTCTGGGGATTCCTGTCCTACCTGCCTGGTCCTCCTTCTCTGTTTGGTGGTCACCCATTCCCTCTCTGCCTGCACATTCCCGCAGATCCGCTTGCTCAGACTCCCAGGTCTCTGCTCCACGCTGCCTTTATCCCTGGTTTCCAGCTCCATTCCTCTCGCAGGTCCACTTGTTCGGACTCCCAGGTCTCTGCTCTGCACTGCCTTTATCCCCGGTCTCCGACTCAGTTGCTCCCGCAGGTCCGCTCGCTCCATTGTAATAAAAACCATGTTTTATTGTAATATTTCTTCAAAAAGTTTGTTTATATTTCAGCTTCTACCTTAATCCTATTTGTATGTCCCAAACTTTGGGCTGGATTTTCTCAATGGGGAGTTTTTAGAGGCGGGACCCCCACTTATTGGGTTTTAGTCCTGCCTCCATTGACTTGTGGCCAACCCACGCTATTTTCCCTTGATTGACCTTGTTACGCCGGCCCAGCGGGCTTAGCAGGCCAATTAAGGCAAAGTCGGTTACAGGTGACATCAGCGAGTGACGTTTCATCTGTCAAGAGCTTTTGACAGATGAAATGTCAGCATTTGACGGCTCTGTGAAGCTGTCAAACACTGACAATCTGTCCTCTAAGTTGAGCCCTTCCACTCAGGCTCACTTGATCTCTCCTGAGCAGAAAGCAGAAGGCGGCAGCTTTGACAGCTCAGCAGCCATTCTGCTTTCTGTGCCGGTGAGATGAGGGACTCCCGAGACCTGAAGGGATGAAGCCTGGAGGAAGCAGTAAAAGTAAGTAAAACTTATTAAAACACTTTACACTCACCTCACACACTTACCTGTCCACACTTGCACTCACCTGCACACCGGACATCTCAGCCCCTCCGACCCCCGCAGATCGACGGCCCGCCTCGCTGACCCTGGCGTGGTTCGGAGCCGTCGGGAAGCCCACACTTCAGGGCTGAAGATAAGGATTCTCAAAAAAACTGCCTGTTAACTACCTGTTAACAGACAGTTAATTGGCACTAATCCCCTCCCTGCCTCAGGGAGGCGGCTCCCGGCGCGGGTCAGGTACCCGCCTCCTGGGAAGATGGCACAGAGGCGGGTTGGAGGCGGGATGGGTACACGCCCCCAGATTCTGCCATTTTCCCAGCAGTCCCGCCTCCCTACCTGCCTCCCCAAGGGCTGGCAAAATTCCCCCCTTTATTTCGTTCCCTGTAAAATGATTAAAAAGAGAAGGATAATCAGTGCTTTTTACTTCCTGGTTTGCTGTCTGTGAGAATTCTTCAGTGATTGGCTGCTTAGCCAGCTTGATGACATCACTGTTGCGGGAGGCTGGAGATCCCCTAGACATGGCATCAGATTCAAATTAACGTCGGGAGAGGTGAAATCAACGTCGCAGAGATCGCTAGGTCTTTGTGGGCAGTTTTCTTCGAGGTCAGCGGCCAGCGCCGTTGCTTCGCCGCTGACTGCAAAATCCGGGCCATTGTTTACATTATTGTTTGTTTATGGCATCTGCTTTAATATTGTTTTGCTTCTATCGGTGACAGTGGGGCAGTTCAATTTGATTTGTTAAGGTTCCTTTTTATTTGGTTTAAGTGACGGTCCTTATTCTTTGTGCTCCTTTAAAAAGGGGGCACATGGTTGACTTTTATTGGGCAATTACCGCATGAAGAAGTCACCCCACCAATGGGAGGTCATAACGGCCGCTAGGACCCAGCGGCAGGATCGCGGCACCTTCCGACCGTTGGAACTTGTTTTGAAACATGCGTCCGTCACGTGAGCGTGGCTCACATGACCCCCCCGCGCGCCTTATTTAAAGCGGGGCGCGAGCGGCAGCGCCCAGTGCAGCCCAAGATGGTGCCGAGCGTTCTTTTGATAGTGGCGGCCCTGGTGGTCCGTCTCGGCTCTGCTGCCCGCTCCCAGGCGGAGTACGACCTAGCGTATGAGCCCGAACTCCCGCCGGACCTCCATTCCCCCTACGGTGCCCTCTGGCCCTTGCCTCAGAGCGTGACCATCTCTTCCGAGCTTTACCTGCTGAGCGAATTCACTTTTCAGATCGTTCACTCGCCCCGCTCCACCGCCTCGGTCGGCTGCTCAATCCTGGACAACGCCTTCCGCAGGTACTTCGCCTACATCTTCAACGCCTCGTCCAAGAGCGGTCGGCGGGGGGCGGCGATCAACGGCACGAGCGGCCGCAGCGCCGAGGAGCTGCGTCAGCTGCAGGTCACTATTACCGCCAGTGACCCCGAGTGTAACCAGCATCCGCGCATCGTTTCCAGCGAGGCCTGTGAGTAGCGTTCCGTCCCGGCAAGTGTCCCCGCAAATGGCGCCGGGCTCCTCGGAAATTTTGGTCATTTCTACCGATTATCTTGGCAATGTATAAATGCAGCCTCCAATCTCCGGAAAGAGAGAAAATAAAATACAAAAGCAAAATACTGCAGATGCTGGAAATCAGAAATAAAAACCAGGAAAATACTCAGCAGGTCAGACAACATCTGTGTAGAGAGAAACAGTTAACGTTTCAGGTTGATAACGTTTTCCCCATTCTGAGGAAAGGTCAAGAGATGTAACAGGTTTTAAGCAAAAGGCTGGTGGGGGGGAAAAAGAACAAAAGGGAAGGTCTGTGAAGGGTGAATGTTGCAAGTCAAGGGAGATGGTAATGGAACAAGTAAAGAAAAGATAGTAACTGACTTGTATTTATATAGCGCTTTTAATGTAGTAAAATGCCCCAAGGTATTATAAGACACACAATTTGACACTGAGCCACATGAGAAATTAGGGCAGGAAGGTAGGTTTTAAGGAGCATCTTAAAGGAGGAAAGAGAAGTTTAGAAAGGGAATTTGAGCTTGGGGCCTAGGCAACAGAAGGCATAGCCATCAATGGCTGAGTGATTATAATCAGGGATACTCAAAAGGGCAGAATTAGAGGAGCACAGATATTTGGAGGGGAGGGGGCGCATTGTGGGGCTGAAGGAGATTAGAGATAGGGAGGGGCGAGGCCATGGAGGGATTGGAAAACAAGGATGAGAATTTTGAAATTGAGGCGTTGCTTAACTGGGAGCCAATGTAGGTCAGTGAACACGGGTGATGAGTGAACGGGACTTTGTGCGAGTTAGGACACGGGCAGCTGAGTTTTAGATGACCTCAAGCTTATGTAGTGTGTTGGAATAGTCAAGTCTAGAGGTAACAAAGGCATGGATGAGGGTTTCAGCAGCGGATGAGCTGAGGCAGGGGTGGAGATGAATGATGTTAGAGATGGAAATAGGTGGTCTTCTGATGGGTCTAGAAGAGGTGTAAATGGGAATAGCTGAATCAACAGTTACCACCTGAAAAAATGGGAGCTGAGGTTATGATCTGAAATTGTTGAACTCGGTGAGTCCGGAAGGCTGGAAAGTGCCTAATCGAAAGATGAGGTGCTGTTCCTCGAGCTTATGTTGAGCTTCATGGGAACCGTGTAGGAGGCCAAGGACAGAGGCGCCAGAGTGGGAGTGAAGTGGAGGATTAAAGTGACAGGTGACCGGAAGCTTGGTCATGCTTGCGGACTGAATACCGTATAGTAAGTTGCAAAAAGTACAAGTAAACCATTTTTTCACCTGGAAGGTGTGTTTGGGGCCCTGGAAGGGAGGAAGTAAAAGGGCAGGTGTTGCATCTCCTGCGCTTGCACGGGAAGGTTTCAAGGCGAGGGGGTGTTGGGGCTGACTTGAGTGGACCAGGTTGTTGTTTATATAGCGTCTTCCAAGAACTCGGGACGTCCCAAAGTACTTTACAGCCAACACAATACTTTTTGAAGTGTAGTCACTGTCGGAAATGCGGCAACCAATTTGCGCACAGCAGTGTGATGACCAGATAATGTCCCAGATTTTGCTAAAGCAGGGTATCTGCTGTTAAATTTGCCCCTGCACCCTTCAGAATTTTGCCCATTTAAGTTGCCGAAAGTGCGAGCTGATCGCCTTGCAGCGAGGGGAAACCGGGCATCTGGGACCTGAGTGAACAGGGAAAGCAACAGGGTAACTCCTTAAGCAATCATTTGATGGATTGTGAAATTAACAGCACAGGGACTGAGAAGTGTAAATTAGAGTGGGTGAATTCAATGTCTAATCAAGTAGAAAGGAAAATTAAACTTTTCTTTGACTTTTTAAAATCTCCAACAACAATTCATATCTACACTTGTAATAGTTCATTTTCAGTGCCAGAAGTTGATTGGCAGTAATTAACAATTATCATGTTAAAAAGGTACTTGGGTTTGAAATGACGAGACTTCACTTTCTGTGGTGAGTTTAGTTTATATTTACTGTACCAATACAGCAACTTTGTGACATTGAATGCATGTCAATGGTGTGCAGACAGCAAGTCATTTTTGCAAAGCTAACAGTGAAGTGGGTGCAACTCTGACAGCAACTTTTGAATACTTGTATTGGCATTTAACCGTAGATGTCCTTGGCTGAAGTTGCTGTACCATTTGCGCATAAATAACGACGCATGCCATTAGCCTCACCTACTTTGACAGCAAAATCTGGCCCATCTGGAGTGGGACTCTAACTCGCAACCATTGGACTCGGTGGTGATCGCGCTACCACTGAGCCAGCTGACACGGATATTATCTAGGCTTGTAAATAATAAACTCAGCAGGTGGTGCCGCAGAGATATTTAGCTACATTGTTACCTGGGGGAGCTATTATAGTAGCTGAAATCTGCCGTTCTGCCTCTTGCCTGCTCTGCCATTCTGTTAGATCTTGGCTGATCTGTACCTCGATTCCATTTGCTCCACATCCCTTGATCCATCCTTAACCTGACTGCCATTAGATTTTTGCTGGATAACATCCTCTCTTTCTTCCCCCCCCCCCCCCCCCCCCCCCCAACCCCCAAAATTTGGTGCGAGGGCTTCACTGAGCAGCTGTTGAGTTTTGTATATTTCCGGAAAGGTGCTTCGGTGCGGTATTGGTACAGTGCCTATTGGCTCGGAATTTGTAGTTGCAATGACGGTGAAACTGTCAGCATTCGCTGTCATTGCAACTGTGAATCTGAGAGCAACTTCTGGAGTACGCACATGCGCTGTTAAACGTGGAAATCCAGAAGTTGCTGTCGATCATTCCCTGCTGTTGAACTCTCCACAGCCAGCAATCAATTGAAATCACTCAACTGACAAACTTGAGCTTTTATGCTGAAATATATAGCTCTTTAAAAACCCCATAAAAAGTTGAGCCTTATTGAATGAGGTGTAACTTGGTTTTTAATGGTGTACTGAGTTACTGCTGAACAACCATTCTGGTCCTGAAAACTCACTTTATATTTGTGGAATGTCAATTTTTTCCATTATGATAAAAATTCCATGGTTTTTATAATTTTAACTAAAATCTATGAATATTTGTCTTGAAGCCCATGGGATTAAAGGGGCAGTGGCTGCGTGGATAAGAAATTGGCTAAGCGACAGTAATCAGTTGTTTTTCAGACTGTAGGGAAGTATGCAGTGGTGTCCCCCAGGGATCATGTTTCATTTTGGTAGGAAGAATGAGAAGAGACAATATAAACTAAATGATACAATTTTAAAGGAGTTGCAGGAACAGGGAACTGGGGGCTATGTACACATCTTTGAAAGTCGCAGGAGAAGTTTGAGAAGGCTGTTAAATAGACATATGGGATCCTTGGCTTGGAGTACAAAAGCCAGGAAGTTGTGCTAAACCTTTATAAAACATTGGTTAGGCCCCAGCTGGAGTATTGTCCAATTCTAGGCACCACACTTTAGGATGGATGTCAAGGCCTTGAAGAGGGTGCAGAGGAGATTTGCTAGAATGGTACCAGGGATGAAATACTTCAGTTTGGTGGAGACTGGAGAAACTGCGGTTGCTCTCCTTTTAGAGCAGAGGAGATTTGATAGAGGTGTTTAAAATCATGAAGGGTTTTGATAGAGTAAGGAGGAGAGTGGCAGAAGGGGCGGTCTCCAGAGGAGAGTGGCAGAAAGGGCGGTCTCCAGAGGAGACAGATCTAAGGTAATTGGGAAAAGAACCACAGGTGACATGAGGGAAAAAAATGTTTTTTGCACAGTGAGTTATGATGATCTGTAATGCACGGCCTTAATGGATGATGGAAGCAGATACAATAAGTTTCTGAAGGGAATTGGATGAATACTTGAAGCGGGTACATTTTCTGGGCTGTGGAACTAATTGGCAAGCTCGTTCAAAGAGCTGGCACAGGCACGATGGGCCAGGTGGCCACCTTCTGTGGTGTCATTCTGTGATTCTATGAAAATGTCAATTTACTCGCCATTCATAGCCTCTTTTTGTGGCGGGCTTTGCTGAGATGTAGTGCCCAAAAGTGAGTGTAGTACGCCAGATGGGGTCTGACCAAGCTCTCTCCAACTGAACCCTCGTGGTAAAAGCCAGCATTTCATTAGCCTTTTCGATTACTTATCATACCTGTGCTTTAGTTTTTAACCACTTGTGTAAATGGACACCTAAATGTCTGTGTTTCTCCACAGCTCCTAGTCTCACCATTAAGATAATGTGATTACTTTCTGGAATCCCAAGTGGATGACCTCACACCCTTCCCTACATTGAACTTTATCTACCACCGTTTTGCCCTACTCACTTAGTCTATATGCCCCTTTAAATTCCTGCTCCTAAAAGATCCCTGGGGAACGTCACTTGTCACATTCCACCAATCAGAGAATGTTCATTTTATCCCTATTACCTTCTGACCAATTACCAACCCATGTCTCAAGGTTACCTCCAGTTTTGTGCTTTCATTTTTTCTAATTTCTTGTGTGGAACCCTATTAAATGCCTACTGTATAAGTCCATATAGACCATACTCATGGATCCTGATGGGCTGATAAATTTACTGTTTTAAAAAAAAAAAAAAAAATGGTCTGAAATTTGCAGTCAGCGGCAAAGGCGCAAAGTTTGCCTTTTTTGACATGCAAGTGATTTCAGTGCAATATAATGGGGAATCCCTAACGGGATCTGCTGTGATGTTAACAAGCTTTCTAAGCCGCCAATCACATTTCAGAATTATCACAAGGAAGTGGGAAATGAGGACCTGCTTTTTGTCCTGACTTTTAAAAATGTTAGAGCAAAACAAAGATTGGGGCTCTCGCATGGGGATAAAGTAGAACTGAAATGAATATGAACAAACTTTTACCAAAATATATATAAAAAATTAAAGTTTCTTAAATTGAAATGTTTTTATCATAATGGAGAAATTTGACACTCCACAAAATTAAAATGAGTTGTTCAGGGCCATAATGTTTGTTTAGCAGTCAATAAACTGTTAAAACCCCAGTTACACCTAATCCAACAAGGCTGAAAATTTAATGGGGTCGTTAACAGCGCTATTACCATGGAAAAGCTCAAGTTTTCGTCCATTACACTGATTGCCGGTTATTTTGTGGGGTGGGGGGCGCAGTGTCGGAGCAGTGAATGACTGACGGCAACTTCAGCATACGCTACATCTTGAAGTTGCGGTCAGTTTCAAAGGGGTAATAATGACTAATGCTGTTAGTTCGCTGTTACTACCCATCGCAAATTCTGGCCCAGTGATTGATTTGACTGGGAATCTAATTCAAGATCCTTGATGTTCAGTTTGTTAATACCATGGCATGGGGAAATTGAGCCCAAGACTGAGACTGGCTATGTTGGTACTACAGGATTGCTGCATTGTTGGAAGTGACAACTTTTGAATGCGATGTTTAGCTAAGGCCCATTCTGGAAGAATCCATGGCATTATTCAGAGGAGTTCTCCCTGTATTCTGACTGACCTTTCTTGAAGAAAAATATAATCCAGTTCATTCCTTTGCCATTGTGGGACAAACTTGCTGCTCTGTTTGCCTATTTGACTACTTCAAAAGTAATTAATTGGCTGTAAAAGCATTTTTGGAGTCACCCAAGAGTACGTTAATTTGCCATTATAAATGCAAGATACAGGAAACTTTTTTTTTTTTATCTGGGACCGGCGTGGTGCCAGTTTATCAAAGTCCGGATTACAGAGAGGTATAGTAAAAGGTACGAGAGCTCTGTACACAGCAACAAATCCAGGCTTCCCTGTTGCTTAGCAACAGGTGCAGGAACCCTGGCCACAAGATCCAAGCGTCCCTGTTGCTTAGCAACAGGTGCAGGAACCCTGGCCACAAGATCCAAGCGTCCCTGTTGCTTAGCAACAGGTGCAGGAACCCTGGCCATGAGATCCAAGCGTCCCTGTTGCTTAGCAACAGGTGCAGGAACCCCGGTTACACAGCCACAGATCCAGGAACAGCCACTAATATGAGGTAAAACTTACCTGAACCTACTCCTGAATTTTGCCGGTTAACAGACTTCCAGTTATTTAGGTGCTGGTAAATCAAGAGTTTCCTGTATTTCTTTTGCATTGCAATTAATGCAAAATGTAATCAAGTGGTGGCCTCTGCTATCTTTGTTCAGAATCTGTGGATGAAGATTGACACTTTTTTTGTCTACTTCTATTTTTGTTTCCTCTTAGATGAAATCAGCGTTGCTCAGCCTGTAGCTGTTCTGAAATCGGAAAATGTGTGGGGTGCACTGCGAGGTAAGTGTTAACAAGATTGCTGCAAAACTTTTATCTTGCTGAACTAGCTACTTTTGTCTATATTGTTGTATAAGTTGGTTTGAAATGTGCTCTATATTTTACCACCTTCTGGGTGTGTGATGTATTTGGTTCTTCTGGAAGACTGGGTAGGAGAAAGAAGATAACGTGCTTCAAAACTTAAAAGTAAAATTTGCTTATTAGTACTGTACCATGGATATTTGCTCCTACCAGGGAACACTAGCAACATATCTTTGAAGACTGACATTTGTATCAAACAGGAAGTACCAGTGGTATCAAGATGCTGAACAGAGGCACACTGGGTTATTGAGACTTATATTGGCGAATCGTAATATATTTTATATGTAATGTATACTAATTGTACTGTGGCGTTGCACACATTGGCCCAGAAATTCGGGTCGGGGGCTTCCCGCGGGTGCAAGCCCCCGACCTGCACTTACCTTGCGCGCCGGCCTGGCCTGCACTTACCTTGCACGCCAGCTGTTGAGCTGTAGGGCCCTGTGGAATTCCGATCCGGGGCCTGGTCAAGCAGCTGGCGTGCAGTGCTTGCATATCCCAGGGGCGCAGTTAGTTCGATGCGTCCCCCTGGGATCACGTGGGCCATGGGGAGCCAATCGGAGCAGGGAATGCTCCATTCATAAGTCTTGACAGGAAGTGCTGTCAAGACTTATAAATACTACGGCCCCAAAATAGCACTAAACCTTCAAATTATTGTTTTTTAAATCGCATTTTTTAAATAAACTATAAATTACATGAAATAACTATTTTAAACAATAATTTAAATTTGAGATTTTATATTCTAACGGGGCTAAAAATAAACTTACCTTGCTTTAAAGTATTTAAAAATAATAAACCTGTGGGGGAAAATGTTTTAATTTTAATTAATTTACCTTGTAAAAAGCAGGCCTTACGCCTGCTTTTAAATTTCTAACTTCTGCAGACTTACCCTCACAGAAAAACCTGTTTAAAAAAACAACCTAAGTTTGATGTGCATGTGCAGCCTCCCCCGTGCACGCGTTCGACCTCTGAACCCCCGCTTTCAGAGGAACGGAAGTGCTGGTTTCCCACGCATGCAGGAAACCGGCACTTCCATCGGGCCTACGGGTGAGTACCCAGCGCATTCTTGCCCGTGGAGACCTGAATTTCTGGGCCATTAAGTCACTGATTCCTGAGGTCAATTGGAAGCTATTTTATGTTGGGGAAACCTTCCCTTTTGGAAATGATTGACTTGCTTTCTTTTTTTTTAATATTTAAAAAGTGCATGTATGACACCTGAATTGTGACTAGTTTCAAAATGTTTATTTTAAATGGCTTGTTTATTCATGATGTAGCACATTGTTGCAAACGTTTAGTGGTGATGTAGGAGAGATGTGAGAAATTAAGTATACAAATGTTCTGCTTGGATAACAATTTATTGATAATTCTATCAACTCCGAACTAGTCCAGTATATTAAACTGTTCAGTGTGGGAGACAATTACAAAACACCTGTTGGGGTTTAGACTTTTTATAGGCCAGCTAAACTGTTAGTTAATTAACTTTTTGCATAAATATTTACCACTTTTTTTAAATACCACTTAAACTTTGTTTCAGGACTAGAGACCTTCAGCCAATTGGTCTATGAAGATGAATATAATACTGTAAGCTATTTTCAGAAATTGCTTTATGGAATTTTTAGAAACTAATAGTTTTTCCATTGCTCTCTTTTCTGTCAATGTTTTTCACTTGTGGTCTGGCACACCAATTGTGCTGTGATTTTTAGGATTCTTCAGGCACAGGCCTTATTTAAAAAGTTTATCTAACTAAGTGAATAGAAGTTTAGAGTAATCAGCTAACATCCACTTGTGCTATGAACGCATTGCTGAATGTAATGCATTTGTGTACCAATTGGAGAATTGATGTATTGTCTTTGTTTCTTGGACAAACGGGTACATCCTATTCTTAATTCTCTACTTTTTTTTTCTAAAAAGAACTTGCTGATGGAAGTTGCTGACGTGTGGATTATCATTATCGGGAATGACTTATCCATCTTTGTCTTTTTGTATGTTTGAATTAAGCGTCTGGTCCTAGAGATCACTACATTTAAATGAGTTTTTAAAAAAACTGCTGCATGTTCAGCATGGGGTTCTGATAGTAGAACATAATATAGTGAGTGAAATGAGGACTATGGGCAGCATGTAAGGGTGAACAGCCATGAACCCAAATCTTGCCTCCTTGCTCTTCCTTTCCCAAAATTATATTCATGTCCTGTAGATTTGAATTTGTTCTTGTAAACTACATGATGTATTATTGGACCCCCCCCCTTGTAGGTCCTATTCAGTGACTAGGTTATTTATTTGTGAAGGTTTTAAGTCCCAGGTATTTCAGGGCTTCTTCACATGTGAAAAATGTGTACCAATTGATACATTTATTCAAAATATATTCTGCACTTCCAGCATCTTGTTAATAAAACTCAGATCGTGGATGCTCCAAGATTTGCTCATAGAGGAGTTTTGCTTGATACATCTCGGCACTATTTACCTGTTAAAGTAATTCTTGAAACGCTGGTAAGTAGCAAATGTGTTGCTAAACTCCTGTGTGTATATAAAAAAGAGCAGTTTATAATTCATTCTTCATAAACTGGGAAACTTGGATTGACGCTAAAGGGAAAAGAACCTGAATGAAATAAAAATAGAAAATGCTGAAAATATGTAAAATGTCTGTCAACTTCTTAAAAAGATGGGTTAACGGAAGGGGCTTACTTAGCTCCAGTTTTTGATCTCTTGTCTGAACCATGAAATGTTTATTTTCTCTTTTTGCATGTTAATAGAAATGTTATGTAATTCCAACATTTTCTCTCTCTGCTTTGGATCTGAAGATTTTCTTTTTACAAACCTTGGAGCTGCAGTGTACTTCATGGTACCTAAGTTATAAGAACTGTAAAGGGCTAGTGTTAAAATCTTCCTGGAAGTGTTTTGCATATATACTAAATGTTTGGCTTTCAGAGCCAAATAATTAGCACCCATACTATACTTTAGAGAACCGCTTTTATAAGAAAACTAATCAACTGTTAAATTGTGTACGTGTGCTCAAGTGAGGAAAGAGTTGCATCTTATTCATCACTTTATGACAGCTTACGGCCTCTTTATAGCCTTTTGCTCTAATGCTGTCAGTATAGTTATCATAATCCATAAGGTGGCTAAAAGTTGACTTTGTAGGTAATTCTAGAAGCTAAGTCTCCTAGTTTTAACAGCTTTTTGTTCTGTTTTAGGATGCCATGTCATTCAATAAGTTTAATGTTTTCCATTGGCATATTGTGGATGACCCATCATTCCCTTATCAAAGTGTCACCTTTCCTGAGCTGAGTGCACGGGTTAGTAAAGACATTTTACCATATTATGACTACATAAACATGACTTTCTGGATACAACAACTTGTATTTATTGGTGCCTTTGTATTTAAGGTGCTTTATAGGAGCGTTACAAAACAACATGTGAAACCAAGCCACACAAGGAGATACTAGGGCAGATGACCAAAAGCTTGGTCAGAGGTGGATTTTAAGGAGTGTCTTAAAGGAGGAAGGAGAGGGAATTCAGAGCTTAGCGCCTTGGCAGTTGAAGGCACTAGCACCGATGGTGGAGCATTTAAAATCGGCGATGCTGGAGGCCAGAATTGGAGGAGTGCAGAGGGTTGTGGGGCTGGAGGAGATTAGAAATGGAGAAGGACAAGGTCATGGAGGGATTTGAAAACAAGGATGAGAATTTTAAAGTAGAGTTGTTGCTTAATGTAAGCCAGTGAGCACAGGGGTGATGGGTGAACTGGACTTGGTGCGAGTTAGGACACAGGCAGTACAGTTTTGGATCACCAAGTTTACAGCCAGCCAGGAATGTGTTGGAATAGTCAAGTCTAGAGGTAACAAGGCATGGATGAGGGTTTCAGCAGCAGATGAGCTAAGGCAGGGGTGGAGTTGAGCGATTGGAAATGGGCAGTTTTAGTGATGGTGCGGAAATGTGGCCACAAGCTCATCTCCGGGTCAAATGTGACATCAAAGTTGCGAACAGTCTGGTTCAGCCTCACGGATGCCAGAGAGAGAGAGAAACATAGGAGCAGGAGTAGGCCATTCGGCCTTTAGAGCCTGCTCTGTCATTCAGTATGATCATGGCTGATCCTCTATCTCAATACCATATTACCGCTCTCTCCCCATACCCCTTGGAGTCTGGTTGGGGAACGGAGTTTGTGGCGGGGACCAAAGACAATGGCTTTGGTCTTCCTAATACTTGGTTGGAAGAAATTTCTGCTCATCTAGTACTGGATGTCGGACAAACGGTTTGACAATTTAGAGACAGTGGAGGGGTCGAGGGAGTTGGTGGTGAGGTAGAGCTGACTTGATATATACAAGTAATGTGTATAATACATACAAAAAAATTAGCTTTCCAACTTTACTACATTTTGTGCCGCAGGCTCGTGGAAACCTGTTCTTAAATGGATTAATAAATATTTGAGGGAAGTGTTTCTGTACTGACCAGTTTGGTGCTCCAGACTGGCGTCTATCTAACCTAGACTTCGGTTTCAGTAAGGGTCGTGTATACAAATAGTGCAATACTACAGAGCTTTTGCTCCTACAGATTTCCCTTTTGGTAAGTTACTGAACTTTAGGTATCTGAAGAGCTGGGAAGGTGAGCTTTGTATTTACTATTGGGGAAAGAATTTGTGGTTGAACTATGCTGTAGAAGGCTATAGTTTGGTGTTCGATGATTAAGCTTAAACCTGCATTTTCTTTAATCCAAAGTGTAAAGTCCGCGCCTCAATAATACACGGACTTCGGGAGAACAGTTTAACAGGTACTTTACTGAACAAGAGGCAGCTTGAAACTGAAACTACAGAAGCCTGCTAGGGCCTTTTATACAGGGGTGGTCACTGCTGGTACTGCAGTCTAAGACCAGTTATTCCCTTAAAGGTACATGCACAACAATTCCTCCCCTTTTTAGATAAACAGTACATAACATTCATTTAACAACTAAATAATAACTAATTACAATTTTCTCAGTAATATATACATCAACTGAAATAGTCATTTATAAGTTCAGTCTTTGAGGAGGCTTCCTGATCCGGACTGGATAGCGCCTTTCTCGAGTATCCTGTTCTGGCGGTGGAGTCAATTCTGGCTCATTGTCATTGGTTGGTTCGTCAGCTTCCAATACCCCTGCTTCTGAGGTAGACGCAATCTGTACTTCGGGCTCATTACCAGGTGCACATGCTTGTGGTACAGGTTTGGCTTGTTCCTGTGACTCTACAATCTGGTCAGCATGGCGTCTCACGATGCCCTCTCCAACGTCCACTGTGTACATTAGTGGTCCCTGCTGTGTGCATATCGTGCCTGGCTGCCATTTTTCTGTTCGGTAGTCGCGGGCCAAGACTGGTTGCCCTATCTTGAAGCTCCTGGTTGGCTTCTCATTTATGTGCTGGAACTGCTTATCCTCAACATCTCGTCTTATGTTTGGTTTGAGCAAATCCAAGCGACATCTTAGTCTCCGGTTGAAAAACAGTACGGCTGGAGTTTGGTTGGTTACTGCATGTGTCGCATTCCGGTAAGCAAACAGGAAGTTATCCACCTTGTGTTGCAGTGGTATGTCGTCACTATACATTGCCTTTATGGCCTTTTTAAAGGTCTGAACAAACCTCTCAGCCAATCCATTTGTGGCTGGATGATATGGGGCAGATGTGTAATGTTTCACCCCATTATTCTTCAGGAACCTCCGGAAATCCTCAGACACAAACTGTGGGCCATTGTCGGAACAGATCTGTTCTGGCAACCCATTCCTGGCGAAGATGGTCCTTAGGACTGCAATAGTTTTCTGTGGTGGTGGAGGACATTTTAATTACCTCTGGCCATTTCGAATGGGCGTCCACAGCGATTAGAAACATTGAGTCCATAAATGGACCAGCGAAATTAATGTGTACCCGTTGCCATGGAGATGAGGGCCACTCCCATGGATGTAGCGGGGCCTGTGGTGGAGCATTTTGGACCTTCTGGCATCCTGTGCATCTCTTGGTCATATCCTCGATTTCTTTATCGATTCCCGGCCACCACACAAACGCCCTGGCTAGGCTCTTCATTTTTACCCCTCCCAGATGACCCTCGTGAAGCTCATCGAGTACTCTATCTCTCAACTTGGGTGGAATTACCACTCTGGATCCACACATCAAGGTTCCCCGGCACACTGACAGCTGTTCCCTCCTTGGCGAGAATGCTGGCAACAGTGAGTCACCATATGCTGGCCATCCCTTCACATCATAGACCCGAGAGTGTGTCGGGTCATTTCGGGTTTCCTTCTCAATGCTTGCGTTTGTAACAGGCAAACATTCGACTATGGTCGCATGGAATATCTCCACCGGGTCCACTACAGGTGCTTCTTCTGCCGTAAGCAACGGTAGGCGCGACAGCCCATCAGCATTTCCATGTTGTTTCGTACCTTTGTACTCTGTCATACTGATGTGCGCCTAGAAAAAGTGACCATCTTTGCAGCCGTTGCACCGTCATCACCGGAACGCCCTTCTTTGGGTTAAAAATTGAGACCAGGGGTTGATGATCAATCAGTAGGGTGAATTTCTGCCCGTGCAGATAGTGATTGAACTTCTTCACACCCCCCCCCCCCCCCACCCCCACCCCCACACCAGGCTGAGGGCCTCCCTATCAATCTGGGCATAGTTACGCTTGGCTGAGGTTAGCGAGCGCGATGCAAAGGCTATTGGCCTCTCTGAACCGTCACGGAATTTGTGTGACCGCACCGCTCCAATGTCGTAAGGTGACGCATCACATGCCAACCGAATTGGTAGTGTTGGGTTGTAGTGGGCCAATACTTCTTTTGAAGTGATTTGGCATTTACATTCCTGAAAGGCACGCTTACACTCATCACTCCATTTCCATGTTACACCAGTTTGAAGGAGGGCGTTCAGTGGGTGCAGAATTGTAGATAAATTCGGCAAGAACTTATGGTAGTAGTTCACCAACCCGAGGAACGACCTCAGTTGCGACACATTTTCTGGTGCTGGAGCCTTGACTACAGCCTCAATCTTGTCCGGCGACTTATGCAACCCTTCCTCATCAATGTGGCCACAATACGAGATTTGTCTCCTGAAGAACTCTCATTTGGGACGGTTGGCTCGTAGCCCATATTCCTGCAATCTCGTGAGCACCTCTTCCAGGTTGGCACGGTGTTCATTGTCATTTTCGCCCGTAACCAGGATGTCGTCCAAATAACACTGGGTCCCCAGGATCCCTTGCAGGACTTGTTCCATTGCCCTCTGCCACATAGCCGGGGCCGATGCTACCCCAAATACCAGTTGATTGTACTGGTAAAGGCCTTTGTGTTTATCGTGAGGTATTTCCTAGATGCTTCTTCCACCTCCATTTGTAGATACGCTTGAGCCAGGTCAATCTTTGTAAAATGTTTCCGTCCAGATAGTGAGGTGAAAATATCTTCTATCTGCAGAAGCGGATACTGTACTGTGTGCAGGACTGGGTTCACAGTCACCTTGAAGTCCCCACAGATGCGAACCTTCCTTGGCTCCCCAGGCGTGCTGCTCAATGCTTTCTTCATTACAGGAACGATGGCTCCAGTCCACCTTAAACAGCACCCCCCCCCCCCCCCCCCCCCCCCGAACGCTCCAGACTCTCCAGTTCAGCTTCCACAGCTGGGCGTATCGCACCGGTCTGGCTGTGAAAAATTTTGGGGTTGCGTTATCCTCAATCTTTATGGTTGCCTTTACTCCTTTTAGAGTCCCAAGTCCTTGTTGGAACACCTCTTCTGCGTCAGATAAAATTTGTGACAGACGTCCAGGTGCGACGTCATCATCTTTTTTGTCAGTCATAGTTAGTGCCAGAATGGAATGCCAATCCAATTGTAGTCTTCGGATCCATTCACGTCCCAATAATGGTGGTCCTCTGTCTTAGTGTATATACATGTATAGTTTCTGTGTTTCCTTTCCGTTATATTCAACTGGCACCCTTATTTTTCCTCTGGGGTAGACCTTTTGCCCCGTGTATGTCTTCAATACAATGGACGTGTTCTTCAAGGGTATGTGTGAGAATAGCCGCTCATAGTCTCGTCGATTCATGACAGTTAGGGCTGATCCTGTGTCCAATTCCATCTTCACTGGGGACCCTGCTATCATGAGGGTGACCCAAATGGTTCGGTGATCTTCTTTTGCGATCACGTTGTGTAATTTTAAACAACTTAGTCGCCTGCTCCCGGAGTCCTTATCAGTCTCCTGATCTCCTGAACTACTATCTGTCAGTTTCTGTACTTTCCTGTACTGTTCCTTAGTAGTTCTTGTCGTGTTGGTCTTCTTTCCCGACCTGCAGACTCTTGCTATATGTCCCATTTTCCTGCATTGCCTGCATATTTTATCTTTAAACCAGCAGTCCTTCTGCTGATGGGTTGTTCTGCCGCAGCGATAGCACTTTGGCACCATACGCCATTTCGTTAGCGCTGTATTCTTGTGGTTTCTGTTGTATTTCCGCAGATCCTCGTGCTGCTGCTTTGTAGGATACTGCTACGCTGAAAGCCTGTTCTAGCGTCGGGTCCTTTTTTGAAAGTAGTCGTTTCTGGGTTCCTTCAGTCTGGAGCCCGCAGACGAACTTATCCCGTAAGGTGTCTGCCAGTCCTGCTCCGAACTGGCAGTGCTTCGATAACTTGCGTAGTTCTGTAAGATAGTCAGCATTGCTCTCATCTTTGTGCTGGTTTCTTTTATGGAACTTGAATCTTTCTGCTATCAGCAGTGGTGTAGGGCTTAGATGTTCCTGTAAGATGAACAATCTCCTCAAAACTTTTCTCCATTGGTTTAGCTGGGGTAATTAAATTCCGCAATAGGCCGTACGTACTCGCACCCATCAGATTTAATAATACCGACGCCCTCTTTCCATCAGCCACCTCATTTGCCTTGCAGTACACTTCAATTCTTTCCACATACGTGGTCCAGTCTTCTACCTCGTTGTCGAAAGCAGTGATACTGCCACTTTTCGGCATCTTGGGCGATTTAAAATGGCGCCTCCCGCACTTTTGCTTCTTCCCCAACGGGATAAAATGGCTTCTCCCGCGCTTTTGCTGCTTCCCCTTACTGCCACGCTGCTCCTAGCGTTCTACAGGGTAATGGCGGCGACCCGCAGCTTCGGTGCGTCTCGCTTTCCTTTTCCCCCCCCCCCCCCCCCCCCCCCGTTTAGTTTCTCTCCGCTGTCCTGTTCTCGAGCACCGACTGCGCACTGTGCGCTCCACCCTCTCTCTCTCGTTTTTCTTTTCCCGGCGATGCTGCGCAGCCCGATTTTGTAGAGCCGCTCGATCGAGCTTGAGCCCGCCGCAGTCCGGAAGGGTCAGCGCGCTACCTGCTACCAGCACGATTCGCTGGAACCACAGTCTCTCCCGCAATTCTCCAAACACCGATGGATTCTTTGGGCGGTTGCCCTCGGTCGACACCCATTGCTAAGACCAGGACCTTCCTTTCAGGCGAGATCCCCGTGAGATTATGCCACACTGCAGGTGAGTTCGAACTTACTTGTCGCCACTGTAAAGTCCGCGCCTCAATAATACAGACTTCGGGAGAACAGTTTAACAGGTACTTTACTGAACAAGAGGCAGCTTGAAACTGAAACTACAGAAGCCTGCTAGGGCCTTTTATACAGGGGTGGTCACTGCCGGTACTGCAGTCTAAGACCAGTTATTCCCTTAAAAGGTACATACACAACAGAGTGTTCACTTTTTAATGAATAATTTCTTCTAAAATGTATTCTGTTAATTGTAAAATCAATTTTGTTCATTTTAAGTCCATGCTGGTGTCTTAACATGCATTGAAAGCCACTGTCATAGAAGCAGCCAAAGCCACATAGGTAGAGTGTCATCTTGCCTGATGTGGAGTGCACCCATTCTGTGTAGGTACCAAGTCCAGCAAATTCAGGGATAGGTTGGCAAGAGGGGACCCTCCGATGTACATAGCAGTTCTCCTGAATTTTAACCAGTTGAAATACAGTACTGTCAAGCTTTCTGGTGCTTGTTCAGTTAAGGCTACCATAAGAAAAGTGGTTTGCTGGATTATAAAAACATGATTGGTAGCTTCAGTGCTGGACCTCCCTGTCTGGTTTGTGGCGAGAATGGCAACATGCACTTCTCTGTAGAAAGTTAGTTTTGCATGCTTTATCATCCAGTCCATTGCAAGATAGCTGTCCAAGTATAACCTGAATTGTACAGACAGAACTGTTTCAAAATCAGTTCAATTGGTACAGATGCTCTGGGAATAGCATTTGCCTTCTCGTGAAAGTGAGGGGGGACAAAAAGTAGTGTGCCATGGTTTAATTACAAAGGAAGTTATCTTAGAAAACCATAAACTTAAACAGTTGGTAAACTATTAATGGTTGCAGCCTTTCATTGTTACTGGTGACCTGATTAAATCAAATTATACCTAGCTACATTGTTTTAAATATATATTTACTAAGTTGGAATACTGCACCTCCAAAATGGCGTTCCACTTGAAATGGAGGGAAAGCGCCAGTTTCTGGAGGACTGAATGCTGCTAATCCTATATATGGGGCAAATCTGCTGTCCTGTAAATACCACGGTCAGTCAGTAGAATTCGGCCTTGATGTTAACATTACCATTTAAGGAAGTAGGAAATTAGTTGATATTTGGGTTTGTGTACTGCAGAAGTATGCTTTTTCTTCCAACACCTGTTTCTTCCCCCCCCCCCCCCCCACCCCACCCTTAAAAAAAAAAAAAAACACCCCACTTGATCCTCCTTCCACTTTTTTTTGTCAATAGCAAGGCATTTTCGGGAGTAGTGTGGTAGTTTCTAGCATGGTATTTTGGTTCCGGTTCAAGCGTGGACCTGAACAATTTCTAGATTTGTTGGTATCTTATCTGTAGAATGAGAGTTTGAAACTCTAAACTGTGCCAGTAACATTTTTCTAATCTTGGTGAAACCACAGATTTAATAGAACAAGCCTACTGGGCAAAGCTTATGTACTTCATAAAATCGCAGTAGACTACTTTCTGCCTTTCATGAAGGGAATATTCTGCTTAGAGGTCGGGGGCTAGTGTACTGTGGTGGTCACATTTCATAGAGGATGTTGTGTGACTTTAATTAGGACTGTTTCAGTGCAGTGGCAGGGATGGAAACCTGAGTGGAGAGATTCAAACATGGAATTGCACAAAAGACCAACACCGATTTGGGAGGCAACAACACATTTGAAGGACTTTGGAGAGGAAAGGGAGGTTGGCGATGGTTTCCAAGGACAGGGGGGGGTGATGGTGGTTTTGAAAGGGAGAACAGTACCTGAGAAGGAATCATTTACAGTGTCAGCTAGCGTGGGGGTGTGGTGGCCAGTGATTAATGGAAATGGGGCTGAGCACAAGGGGTGGGTCGTGTCATAGAATCATAGAAATTTGGCACTTCAAGTGCATATCCAAGTACTTTTAAATGTGAGGAGGGTCTCTGCCTCTACCACCCTTTTCAGGTTGAGTTCCAGACCCCTGCATTCTTTGGGTGAAGAAAAGTCTCCTCAAATCCCCTCTAAACCTCCAACCAATTACTTTAAATCTATACCCCCTGGTTATTGACCCTTCTGCTAAGGGAAATAGGTCCTTCCTATCCACTCTATCTAGGCCCCTCATAATTTTATACACCTCAATTAGGTCTCCTCTCAACTTCCTTGGTTTCAAAGAAAACAACCCCAGCCTATCCAATCTTTCCTTAAAGGTAAAATTCCCCAGCCCAGGCAACACCCTTGTAAATCTCCTCTGCACCCCTTCTAGTGCAATCACTTCCTTCCTGTAATGTGGTGACCAGAACTGCACGCAGTACTCTAGCTGAGGCCTAACTAGTGTTTGATACAGTTTAAGCATAACCCCCCCCGCTCTTATATTCTATGCCTCGGCTAATAAAGGCAACTCTCTCATGCTTTCTTAACCACATTATCTACCTGTCCTGCTACCTTCAGGAATCTGTGGACATGCACTCCAAGGTCCCTCTGATCTTCTGCACCACTTCTGTGTCCTACCATTTATAGTGCATTCCCTTGCCTTGTTAGCCCTCCCCAAATGCATTACCTCTCACTTCTCCAGATTGAATTCTATTTGCCACTTTTCTGCCCACCTGACCAGTCCATTGATCTCTTCCTGCAGTCTGCAGCTTCCTTCTTCAACCACACTGCACATTTTTGTATCATCTGCAAACTTAATCATACTTCCTACATTCAAATCCAAATCATTGAGCTATATATACTGCAAAAAGCAGAGGACCCAGTACTGAGCCCTGTGGAACCCCACTGGAAACAGCCTTCCAGTCACAAAAGCACCCTTCGACCATTACCCTTTGTTTCCTCCCCCTGAGCCAATTTTGGATTCAACTTGCCACCTTGCTTTGGATCCCGTGGGCTTTTACTTTTGTGACCAGTCTGCCATGTGGGACCTTATCAAAAGCCTTGCTGAAATCCATATAGACTACATCAAATGCACTGCCCTCATCGACACTCCTTGTTACCACCTCAAAAAATTTCAATCATGTCCGACACACCCTTCCCATAACAAATCCATGCTGACTGTCCCTGATTAATCCATGTCTTTCTAAATGAAGATTTATCCTGTCCCTCAGAATTTTTTCCAATAATTTTCCCACCACCAAGGTTAGGCTGACTGGCCTGTAATTACTTGGTCTAGCCCTTTATCCATTTTTAAACAACGGTACCACATTAGCAGCCCTTCAGTCCTCTGGCACCACACCTGTAGCCAGAGAGGATTAGAAAATGATGGTCAGAGCCTCTATTCCTCTATTACTTCACATGAACAGTCTGGGATACATTTCATCTGGGCCTGGGGATTTATCCACTTTCAAAGATACTAAACCCCTTAATACTTCCTCTTTCGTGTTTATTTCATCTAATATTTCACACTCCTCCTCGCTGATTGCAATGTCTGCATCGTCCCTCTCTTTGTGAAAACGGATGCAAAGTATTCATTAAGAACCATACCCATGTCTTCCACTTCCACACAGGTTACCTTTTATGGTCCCTAATAGGCCCTACTCTTTCTTTAGTTATCCTCTTGCTCTTAATGTATTTATAAAACATCTTTGGGTTTTCCTTGATTTTGCTTGCCAATATTTTTTCATGCCCTCTTTGCTTTCCTAATTTCCTTTTTTAATTTCACCCCTGTGCTTTCTATACTCCTCTTGGCTTTCTGCAATATTGAGACCTCTGTATCTGTCAAAAGCTTTCCTTTTTTTCTTTACCCTACCCTGTATGCCCCTTGACATCCAGGGAGCTCTAGATTTGTTAACTCACCCTTTTTTCTTTAAAGGCACATACTTGCTCTGAACCCTTGCTCTCCTCCTTGAATGCCTCCCACTGCTCTGACACTGATTTACCTTCCAAGTTTCTGTCTCCAGTCCACTTTGGCTAAGTCACCTCTCAGTAAAGTAGTAAAATTAGCTTTTCCCTGATTGAGAACACTCATTCCTGGTTTGTCCTTTTCCATAACTACCCTAAATCTAACTGAATTATGATCACTAGCACCAATATGCTCTCCCACTGATGCCCTTTCCCACCTGCCCAGCTTCATTTCCTAAAACTAGGTCCAGAACTGCCCCCTCTTGTTGGGCTTGCTACATACTGACTAAAAAAAAGTTCTCCTGAATGCATTTTAAGAATTTTGCACCCTTTATACCTTTCACACTAATTTTATCCCAGTTAATATTCGGGAAGTTGAAATTCCCTATTATTACTGCCCTATTTTTGCATGTCTCAGAAATTTGCCGACATATTTGCTCTTCTATCTCCCCCTGACTGTTTGGCGGTCTATAGTACACTCAGCAGTGTGATTGCCATTTTTTGTTTTTTAGTTCAACCTATATGGCTGCATTTGATGATTCTTCTAAGATATCCTCCCTCCCCACAGCTGCAATTGATTCTTAATCAATATTGCGACCCCCATCCTTTTTTTTAATCCCCCTCTATCTCTTCTGAAAACACTAACCAGGATGTTGAGCTGCCATTCCTGCCCTTCTTTCAGTAATAGCTATAATATCATACTCCCACGTGTCTATCTGTGCCCTCAGCTCATCTGCTTTATTCCCTAGACTCCTTGCATTGAAGTATATACCACTTAGCACTGCCAAACTCCC
>NC_140987.1:219791217-219950340 GCF_052327205.1 Somniosus microcephalus
CTGTTGAACTCTCCACAGCCAGCAATCAATTGAAATCACTCAACTGACAAACTTGAGCTTTTATGCTGAAATATATAGCTCTTTAAAAACCCCATAAAAGTTGAGCCTTATTGAATGAGGTGTAACTTGGTTTTTAATGGTGTACTGAGTTACTGCTGAACAACCATTCTGGTCCTGAAAAACTCATTTTATATTTGTGGAATGTCAATTTTTTCCATTATGATAAAAATTCCATGGTTTTTATAATTTTAACTAAAATCTATGAATATTTGTCTTGAAGCCCATGGGATTAAAGGGGCAGTGGCTGCGTGGATAAGAAATTGGCTAAGCGACAGTAATCAGTTGTTTTTCAGACTGTAGGGAAGTATGCAGTGGTGTCCCCCAGGGATCATGTTTCATTTTGGTAGGAAGAATGAGAAGAGACAATATAAACTAAATGATACAATTTTAAAGGAGTTGCAGGAACAGGGAACTGGGGGCTATGTACACATCTTTGAAAGTTGCAGGAGAAGTTTGAGAAGGGCTGTTAAATAGACATATGGGATCCTTGGCTTGGAGTACAAAAGCCAGGAAGTTGTGCTAAACCTTTATAAAACATTGGTTAGGCCCCAGCTGGAGTATTGTCCAATTCTAGGCACCACACTTTAGGATGGATGTCAAGGCCTTGAAGAGGGTGCAGAGGAGATTTGCTAGAATGGTACCAGGGATGAAATACTTCAGTTTGGTGGAGACTGGAGAAACTGCGGTTGCTCTCCTTTTAGAGCAGAGGAGATTTGATAGAGGTGTTTAAAATCATGAAGGGTTTTGATAGAGTAAGGAGGAGAGTGGCAGAAGGGGCGGTCTCCAGAGGAGAGTGGCAGAAAGGGCGGTCTCCAGAGGAGACAGATCTAAGGTAATTGGGAAAAGAACCACAGGTGACATGAGGGAAAAAAATGTTTTTTGCACAGTGAGTTATGATGATCTGTAATGCATGGCCTTAATGGATGATGGAAGCAGATACAATAAGTTTCTGAAGGGAATTGGATGAATACTTGAAGCGGGTACATTTTCTGGGCTGTGGAACTAATTGGCAAGCTCGTTCAAAGAGCTGGCACAGGCACGATGGGCCAGGTGGCCACCTTCTGTGGTGTGATTCTATGAAAATGTCAATTTACTCACCATTCATAGCCTCTTTTTGTGGCGGGCTTTGCTGAGATGTAGTGCCCAAAAGTGAGTGTAGTACGCCAGATGGGGTCTGACCAAGCTCTCTCCAACTGAACCCTCGCGGTAAAAGCCAGCATTTCATTAGCCTTTTCGATTACTTATCGTACCTGTGCTTTAGTTTTTAACCACTTGTGTAAATGGACACCTAAATGTCTTTGTTTCTCCACAGCTCCTAGTCTCACCATTAAGATAATGTGATTACTTTCTGGAATCCCAAGTGGATGACCTCACACCCTTCCCTACATTGAACTTTATCTACCACCGTTTTGCCCTACTCACTTAGTCTATATGTCCCTTTAAATTCCTGCTCCTAAAAGATCCCTGGGGAACGTCACTTGTCACATTCCACCAATCAGAGAATGTTCATTTTATCCCTACTACCTTCTGACCAATTACCAACCCATGTCTCAAGGTTACCTCCAGTTTTGTGCTTGATATACCTATCAATTCGTCCAATAAAAAGCGACGAGTTAGGAACGTAACTAAAGGTTTTTATTGACTAAATAACAGAGCCCACCCTCGTGGGTGATCGGGTCCAACAAGGAGGAATACCAGCCAGTCGACTACCTTTATACCTGGGCAGGTAGGTGGAGCCATGGGCGGAGTCGGAGGTGGTCAGCCCAGGTATAACAGCGCGACAAGAGGCGACCTCGTATCGTGATACAACAGTGATAACGGTGATAACAATACAACAGTGATAACTATAGTGTAACGATAAAAGTGGTTTACCACATTCACCCCTTGTTTAGATTTGAGTCCGGCGGGGTGAAGTGTACTACCAGTTCTGGTATGTCAGTCTGTCCGGAGGCCTCGTAAGCCTCCGATCGTCGCAGCGGCGGTGCTGCATTATCCGGTGTTAGTGCTGGTGTCTGCGTGGTCGGCGAAGGCTCGTGGGGTTCCGGCATGCCGTCTACCTGGGCTGGAATTGGGGGGGTGGTGGGGGGGGGTAAAGGTGGTGTCTCCGGAGTGCCCGAGGGTGCGAGGTCTCGTAAGGAGACAGTGTCCTCCCGCCCGTCTGGGTAAGCCACGTAGGCGTACTGGGGGTTGGCGTGCAGGAGGTTCACCCTTTCGACCAGGGGGTCTGTTTTATGGGCCCTCACGTGCTTTCGCAGCAAGACGGGCCCCGGAGAGGTCAGCCAGGTTGGTAGAGTGGTTCCCGTAGTCGACTTCCTGGGGAAAACAAACATTCGTTCATGGGGGGTGGCGTTAACGGCAGTGCAAAGTAGTGACCGGATGGAGTGCAGCGCTGTCGGGAGGACTTCCTGCCAGCGGGAGGTTGGGAGGCCCTTAGACTTTAAGGCTAAGAGGACGGCCTTCCATACCGTCGCGTTCTCTCTTTCCACCTGGCCGTTCCCTTGGGGGTTGTAGCTGGTGGTCCTACTTGCTGCAATACCTCTCGCTAGTAGGAACTGACGGAGTTCCTCGCTCATGAAAGAGGAGCCCCGGTCACTATGTATATAGTTTGGGAACCCGAACAAGGCGAAGAGGTCGTTCAGGCATTTAATGACCGTGGTACTGGTCATGTCTGGGCAGGGGAAGGCAAAGGGGAAACGGGAGTACTCATCAACAATGTTGAGGAAGTACACATTACGGTCAGAGGACGGGAGGGGCCCCTTAAAGTCGATGCTCAGGCGCTCGAAGGGGCGGGTGGCCTTGATCAGGCTTGCTCTGTCCGGCCTAAAGAAGTGCGGTTTGCACTCGGCGCAGGTCTGGCAGTTCCTGGTTATGGTCCTGACCTCCTCGATGGAGTAGGGCAGGTTGCGGGCCTTAATGAAGTGGTAAAGTCTGGTGACCCCGGGGTGGCAGAGGTCGTTGTGGAGGGTCTGAAGTCTATCACTTTGCGCGCTGGCGCATGTAATTCGTGACAGAGCATCGGGGGGTTCGTTCAGCTTACCTGGCCGGTACAAGATATCATAATCGTAGGTGGAGAGCTCGATTCTCCACCTCAAGATCTTGTCATTCTTGATTTTGCCCCTCAGCTTGTTATTAAACATAAAAGCGACCGAACGTTGGTCGGTAAGGAGGGTAAATCGTTTGCCTGCCAGGTAGTGCCTCCAGCGTCGTACCGCCTCCACAATCGCCTGGGCCTCCTTCTCGACCGACGAGTGTCGGATCTCAGGGCCCTGTAGGGTCCTTGAGAAGAAGGCCACCGGTCTCCCCTCCTGGTTAAGGGTGGCGGCTAGGGCGAAGTCGGATGCATCGCTCTCGACTTGGAAGGGGATGGACTCATCCACTGCGTGCATAGTAGCCTTGGCAATGTCTCCCTTAATGAGGGAGAAGGCTGCGCACGCTTCCTCCGTAAGGGGGAAGGATGTGGACTTCATGAGGGGTCTGGCTTTGTCCGCATAATTGGGCACCCATTGGGCACAGTAGGCGAAGAGCCCCAGGGTTCTCTTAAGTGCCTTAGGGCAGTGGGGGAGGGGTAGCTCCATGAGGGGGCGCATTCTTTCGGGGTCGGGGCCGATGAGTCCGTTCTCTACTACACAGCCAAGGATGGCAAGGCGCGAGGTGTTAAACACACATTTCTCCTTATTGTAGGTGAGGTTCAGCCGTTGGGCTGTACGGAGGAATTTCTCCAGATTCACGTCGTGGTCCTGCCGGTCGCGGCCGCAGATGGTGACGTTATCTAGGTAGGGGAATGTGGCCTGCAGTCCGTTCTGGTCAACCATCCGGTCCATCTCCCTTTGGAAGACCGAGACCCCGTTGGTGACACCGAAGGGGACCCTAAGGAAGTGGTATAGGCGCCCATTCGCCTCGAAGGCGGTGTACTGGCGGTCCTCGGGGTGGATAGGGAGTTGGTGGTAGGCCGACTTAAGGTCGATGGTCGAGAATACGCGGTATTGTGCAATCTGATTGACCATGTCAGATATGCGGGGAAGGGGGTATGCGTCCAGCTGGGTGTATCTGTTTATGGTCTGGCTGTAGTCGATGACCAGGCGATTTTTATCGCCGGTCTTAACGACCACGACCTGGGCACGCCAGGGGCTGTTGCTCCCCTCGATGATGCCCTCCTTCAGGAGACGCTGCACCTCAGAGCTAATGAAAGCTCTGTCCCCAGCGCTGTACCGCCTGCTCTTGGTAGCGACGGGTTTGCAGTCGGGGGTGAGGTTAGCGAACAGGGAAGGTGGCGGCACCTTGAGGGTGGATAGGCTGCAGGTGTTACGCGGTGGGCGGTTTAACCTTCGCTGGTTGTCGACTGTGAGTGGGGGGAGGGGTCCACCGTATGCTAGGGTTACACTTTGGAGGTGGGATTGGAAGTCCAGCCCTAGTAGGACGGCAGCGCAGAGCTGGGGGAGGACGAGGAGTTTAAAGTTTTTATACTCTGTACCCTTAACCGACAAGGTCACAGCACAGTAGCCGCTAATGTCCGTGGCGTGGGACCTCGATGCCATCGAGATTCGGTTGCGCGTTGGCAGGACAGGGAGGGAGTAGTGGCTCACCGTGTCTGGGTGGATGAAGCTCTCCGTGCTTCCGCTGTCGAACAGGCAGGTCGTGGCGTGGCCGTTTACTTTGATGTCCATCATCGACTTGGACAGGTGGTGTGGGCGGGCTTGATCCAGAGTGACGGAGGCTAGCGTGTAGGTAAGCGAGTCGTTGTCGTCTGCGGGCGAGGCGGTCGTCGGGTCCGGGGGCCCGGTGGCAGTCGGGCGTGGTGGGTAAAATGGCGTCTCCCACGAGGTAGGACAAAATGGCGGAGAAGATGGCTGCCCCCATAACTCACATGAGGCACTATTGGGGTCGGTTGCCTTGATCAAAGATGGCCGCCCCATGACTCACGTGTGGGGATACTGGCCTCAGTTGCCGTGAAAGAAGATGGCCGCCCCCACAGTTCGCATGAGGCACTGCTGGCCTCTGAAGATCCGCTCCTGCAGGCCTTAGAGAAATGGCCTTTCTTCCTGCAGGTTGTGCAGGTAGAGTTCCTGGCTGGGCAGCGCGACCTCGGGTGCTTCTCCTGGCCGCAAAAGAAGCAGCCGGCGGCCCGATCGCGGGTGCCCGATGTCGGAGCCGGTACCGGGGGTGGCGGGCCCGGTCGGGTCCGGGACGCCGACGCTGAGGTAGGTCCCGGGGGCGGCGCTGCGAAGGGTATTGCGGTAGGGGTCGGGCCCGAGTCCCAGGGTTGCGAGCAGTACCTGGAAAACGCCTCCTGGTCCTGATGGGCCACCTCCAGGGAGAGAGCGAGGGCTTCAGCTTTGTCCAGGTCGAGGTCTTTAGCTTCAAGCAGTCTTTGCCGTGAGTAGTCGGACCGTAGGCCTTTCACAAAGGCATCGCGGATATTATCTTCCGTATTTTCAACAGCCGTCACCGCTTTAAAGTCACAGTTCCTGCCGAGTGCTCTTAGCGCCCGTAAAAATTCAGCTACAGACTCTCCTGGCTGTTGCGGGCGGGATCTTAGGAGGTGCCTGGTGTACATGTAATTTACCGGGCTGCGGTACTGCTGTTTCAGTAGGTTGATAGCGGCCTCGTACGTAGTCGTGTCCTGTATGAGTGCGTATACTCTCGGGCTCGCTTGGGCGTTCAGAAGTCTTAGTTTGGATCTCTGCGGGGCGCCGGATTCTTCCAGGTAGGATTCGAAGCAGTCCAGCCAGTGTTTGAAGTTGAGGGCTGCGTTTGCTGCCTGTGGGTTTAGATCCAGGTACGGTGGTTTGAGGGCTTGCAGCCAAGCCGGCTGGTGTGGCTGTGCTTCTGGGAGGGCTTCTGGCTGGCCAGTAGTAGACATCTTTAAAATTTAGTCAATAAAATTGATATACCTATCAATTCGTCCAATAAAAAGCGACGAGTTAGGAACGTAACTAAAGGTTTTTATTGACTAAATAACAGAGCCCACCCTCGTGGGTGATCGGGTCCAACAAGGAGGAATACCAGCCAGTCGACTACCTTTATACCTGGGCAGGTAGGTGGAGCCATGGGCGGAGTCGGAGGTGGTCAGCCCAGGTATAACAGCGCGACAAGAGGCGACCTCGTATCGTGATACAACAGTGATAACGGTGATAACAATACAACAGTGATAACTATAGTGTAACGATAAAAGTGGTTTACCACAGTGCTTTCATTTTTTCTAATTTCTTGTGTGGAACCCTATTAAATGCCTACTGTATAAGTCCATATAGACCATACTCATGGATCCTGATGGGCTGATAAATTTACTGTTTTAAAAAAAAAAAAAAAAAAAAAAAAAATATTGGTCCGAAATTTGCAGTCAGCGGCAAAGGCGCAAAGTTTGCCTTTTTTGACATGCAAGTGATTTCAGTGCAATATAATGGGGAATCCCTAACGGGATCTGCTGTGATGTCAACAAGCTTTCTAAGCCGCCAATCACATTTCAGAATTATCACAAGGAAGCGGGAAATGAGGACCTGCTTTTTGTCCTGACTTTTAAAAATGTTAGAGCAAAACAAAGATTGGGGCTCTCGCATGGGGATAAAGTAGAACTGAAATGAATATGAACAAACTTTTACCAAAATATATATAAAAAATTAAAGTTTCTTAAATTGAAATGTTTTTATCATAATGGAGAAATTTGACACTCCACAAAATTAAAATAAGTTTTTCAGGGCCATAATGTTTGTTTAGCAGTCAATAAACTGTTAAAACCCCAGTTACACCTAATCCAACAAGGCTGAAAATTTAATGGGGTCGTTAACAGCGCTATTACCATGGAAAAGCTCAAGTTTTCGTCCATTGCACTGATTGCCGGTTATTTTGTGGGGTGGGGGGCGCAGTGTCGGAGCAGTGAATGACTGACGGCAACTTCAGCATACGCTACATCTTGAAGTTGCGGTCAGTTTCAAAGGGGTAATAATGACTAATGCTGTTAGTTCGCTGTTACTACCCATTGCAAATTCTGGCCCAGTGATTGATTTGACTGGGAATCTAATTCAAGATCCTTGATGTTCAGTTTGTTAATACCATGGCATGGGGAAATTGAGCCCAAGACTGAGACTGGCTATGTTGGTACTACAGGATTGCTGCATTGTTGGAAGTGACAACTTTTGAATGCGATGTTTAGCTAAGGCCCATTCTGGAAGAATCCATGGCATTATTCAGAGGAGTTCTCCCTGTATTCTGACTGACCTTTCTTGAAGAAAAATATAATCCAGTTCATTCCTTTGCCATTGTGGGACAAACTTGCTGCTCTGTTTGCCTATTTGACTACTTCAAAAGTAATTAATTGGCTGTAAAAGCATTTTTGGAGTCACCCAAGAGTACGTTAATTTGCCATTATAAATGCAAGATACAGGAAACTTTTTTTTTATCTGGGACCGGCGTGGTGCCAGTTTATCAAAGTCCGGATTACAGAGAGGTATAGTAAAAGGTACGAGAGCTCTGTACACAGCAACAAATCCAGGCTTCCCTGTTGCTTAGCAACAGGTGCAGGAACCCCGGCCACAAGATCCAAGCGTCCCTGTTGCTTAGCAACAGGTGCAGGAACCCTGGCCATGAGATCCAAGCGTCCCTGTTGCTTAGCAACAGGTGCAGGAACCCCGGTTACACAGCCACAGATCCAGGAACAGCCACTAATATGAGGTAAAACTTACCTGAACCTACTCCTGAATTTTGCCGGTTAACACAGACTTCCAGTTATTTAGGTGCCGGTAAATCAAGAGTTTCCTGTATTTCTTTTGCATTGCAATTAATGCAAAATGTAATCAAGTGGTGGCCTCTGCTATCTTTGTTCAGAATCTGTGGATGAAGATTGACACTTTTTTTGTCTACTTCTATTTTTGTTTCCTCTTAGATGAAATCAGCGTTGCTCAGCCTGTAGCTGTTCTGAAATCGGAAAATGTGTGGGGTGCACTGCGAGGTAAGTGTTAACAAGATTGCTGCAAAACTTTTATCTTGCTGAACTAGCTACTTTTGTCTATATTGTTGTATAAGTTGGTTTGAAATGTGCTCTATATTTTACCACCTTCTGGGTGTGTGATGTATTTGGTTCTTCTGGAAGACTGGGTAGGAGAAAGAAGATAACGTGCTTCAAAACTTAAAAGTAAAATTTGCTTATTAGTACTGTACCATGGATATTTGCTCCTACCAGGGAACACTAGCAACATATCTTTGAAGACTGACATTTGTATCAAACAGGAAGTACCAGTGGTATCAAGATGCTGAACAGAGGCACACTGGGTTATTGAGACTTATATTGGCAAATCGTAATATATTTTATATGTAATGTATACTAATTGTACTGTGGCGTTGCACACATTGGCCCAGAAATTCGGGTCGGGGGCTTCCCGCGGGTGCAAGCCCCCGACCTGCACTTACCTTGCGCGCTGGCCTGGCCTGCACTTACCTTGCACGCCAGCTGTAGGGCCCCGTGGAATTCCGATCCGGGGCCTGGTCAAGCAGCTGGCGTGCAGTGCTTGCATATCCCAGGGGCGCAGTTAGTTCGATGCGTCCCCCTGGGATCACGTGGGCCATGGGGAGCCAATCGGAGCAGGGAATGCTCCATTCATAAGTCTTGACAGGAAGTGCTGTCAAGACTTATAAATACTACGGCCCCAAAATAGCACTAAACCTTCAAATTATTGTTTTTTAAATCGCATTTTTTAAATAAACTATAAATTACATGAAATAACTATTTTAAACAATAATTTAAATTTGAGATTTTATATTCTAACGGGGCTAAAAATAAACTTACCTTGCTTTAAAGTATTTAAAAATAATAAACCTGTGGGGGAAAATGTTTTAATTTTAATTAATTTACCTTGTAAAAAGCAGGCCTTACGCCTGCTTTTAAATTTCTAACTTCTGCAGACTTACCCTCACAGAAAAACCTGTTTAAAAAAACAACCTAAGTTTGATGCGCATGTGCAGCCTCCCCCGTGCACGCGTTCGACCTCTGAACCCCCGCTTTCAGAGGAACGGAAGTGCTGGTTTCCCACGCATGCAGGAAACCGGCACTTCCATCGGGCCTACGGGTGAGTACCCAGCGCATTCTTGCCCGTGGAGACCTGAATTTCTGGGCCATTAAGTCAGATTCCTGAGGTCAATTGGAAGCTATTTTATGTTGGGGAAACCTTCCCTTTTGGAAATGATTGACTTGCTTTCTCTTTTTTTTTAATATTTAAAAAGTGCATGTATGACACCTGAATTGTGACTAGTTTCAAAATGTTTATTTTAAATGGCTTGTTTATTCATGATGTAGCACATTGTTGCAAACGTTTAGTGGTGATGTAGGAGAGATGTGAGAAATTAAGTATACAAATGTTCTGCTTGGATAACAATTTATTGATAATTCTATCAACTCCGAACTAGTCCAGTATATTAAACTGTTCAGTGTGGGAGACAATTACAAAACACCTGTTGGGGTTTAGACTTTTTATAGGCCAGCTAAACTGTTAGTTAATTAACTTTTTGCATAAATATTTACCACTTTTTTTAAATACCACTTAAACTTTGTTTCAGGACTAGAGACCTTCAGCCAATTGGTCTATGAAGATGAATATAATACTGTAAGCTATTTTCAGAAATTGCTTTATGGAATTTTTAGAAACTAATAGTTTTTCCATTGCTCTCTTTTCTGTCAATGTTTTTCACTTGTGGTCTGGCACACCAATTGTGCTGTGATTTTTAGGATTCTTCAGGCACAGGCCTTATTTAAAAAGTTTATCTAACTAAGCGAATAGAAGTTTAGAGTAATCAGCTAACATCCACTTGTGCTATGAACGCATTGCTGAATGTAATGCATTTGTGTACCAATTGGAGAATTGATGTATTGTCTTTGTTTCTTGGACAAACGGGTACATCCTATTCTTAATTCTCTACTTTTTTTTTCTAAAAAGAACTTGCTGATGGAAGTTGCTGACGTGTGGATTATCATTATCGGGAATGACTTATCCATCTTTGTCTTTTTGTATGTTTGAATTAAGTGTCTGGTTCTAGAGATCACTACATTTAAATGAGTTTAAAAAAAAACTGCTGCATGTTCAGCATGGGGTTCTGATAGTAGAACATAATATAGTGAGTGAAATGAGGACTATGGGCAGCATGTAAGGGTGAACAGCCATGAACCCAAATCTTGCCTCCTTGCTCTTCCTTTCCCAAAATTATATTCATGTCCTGTAGATTTGAATTTGTTCTTGTAAACTACATGATGTATTATTGGACCCCCCCCCCCCTTGTAGGTCCTATTCAGTGACTAGGTTATTTATTTGTGAAGGTTTTAAGTCCCAGGTATTTCAGGGCTTCTTCACATGTGAAAAATGTGTACCAATTGATGATACATTTATTCAAAATATATTCTGCACTTCCAGCATCTTGTTAATAAAACTCAGATCGTGGATGCTCCAAGATTTGCTCATAGAGGAGTTTTGCTTGATACATCTCGGCACTATTTACCTGTTAAAGTAATTCTTGAAACGCTGGTAAGTAGCAAATGTGTTGCTAAACTCCTGTGTGTGTATATAAAAAAGAGCAGTTTATAATTCATTCTTCATAAACTGGGAAACTTGGATTGACGCTAAAGGGAAAAGAACCTGAATGAAATAAAAATAGAAAATGCTGAAAATATGTAAAATGTCTGTCAACTTCTTAAAAAGATGGGTTAACGGAAGGGGCTTACTTAGCTCCAGTTTTTGATCTCTTGTCTGAACCATGAAATGTTTATTTTCTCTTTTTGCATGTTAATAGAAATGTTATGTAATTCCAACATTTTCTCTCTCTGCTTTGGATCTGAAGATTTTCTTTTTACAAACCTTGGAGCTGCAGTGTACTTCATGGTACCTAAGTTATAAGAACTGTAAAGGGCTAGTGTTAAAATCTTCCTGGAAGTGTTTTGCATATATACTAAATGTTTGGCTTTCAGAGCCAAATAATTAGCACCCATACTATACTTTAGAGAACCGCTTTTATAAGAAAACTAATCAACTGTTAAATTGTGTACGTGTGCTCAAGTGAGGAAAGAGTTGCATCTTATTCATCACTTTATGACCGCTTACGGCCTCTTTATAGCCTTTTGCTCTAATGCTGTCAGTATAGTTATCATAATCCATAAGGTGGCTAAAAGTTGACTTTGTAGGTAATTCTAGAAGCTAAGTCTCCTAGTTTTAACAGCTTTTTGTTCTGTTTTAGGATGCCATGTCATTCAATAAGTTTAATGTTTTCCATTGGCATATTGTGGATGACCCATCATTCCCTTATCAAAGTGTCACCTTTCCTGAGCTGAGTGCACGGGTTAGTAAAGACATTTTACCATATTATGACTACATAAACATGACTTTCTGGATACAACAACTTGTATTTATTGGTGCCTTTGTATTTAAGGTGCTTTATAGGAGCGTTACAAAACAACATGTGAAACCAAGCCACACAAGGAGATACTAGGGCAGATGACCAAAAGCTTGGTCAGAGGTGGATTTTAAGGAGTGTCTTAAAGGAGGAAGGAGAGGGAATTCAGAGCTTAGCGCCTTGGCAGTTGAAGGCACTAGCACCGATGGTGGAGCATTTAAAATCGGCGATGCTGGAGGCCAGAATTAGAGGAGTGCAGAGGGTTGTGGGGCTGGAGGAGATTAGAAATGGAGAAGGACAAGGTCATGGAGGGATTTGAAAACAAGGATGAGAATTTTAAAGTAGAGTTGTTGCTTAATGTAAGCCAGTGAGCACAGGGGTGATGGGTGAACTGGACTTGGTGCGAGTTAGGACACAGGCAGTACAGTTTTGGATCACCAAGTTTACAGCCAGCCAGGAATGTGTTGGAATAGTCAAGTCTAGAGGTAACAAGGCATGGATGAGGGTTTCAGCAGCAGATGAGCTAAGGCAGGGGTGGAGTTGAGCGATTGGAAATGGGCAGTTTTAGTGATGGTGCGGAAATGTGGCCACAAGCTCATCTCCGGGTCAAATGTGACATCAAAGTTGCGAACAGTCTGGTTCAGCCTCACGGATGCCAGAGAGAGAGAGAAACATAGGAGCAGGAGTAGGCCATTCGGCCTTTAGAGCCTGCTCTGTCATTCAGTATGATCATGGCTGATCCTCTATCTCAATACCATATTACCGCTCTCTCCCCATACCCCTTGGAGTCTGGTTGGGGAACGGAGTTTGTGGCGGGGACCAAAGACAATGGCTTTGGTCTTCCTAATACTTGGTTGGAAGAAATTTCTGCTCATCTAGTACTGGATGTCGGACAAACGGTTTGACAATTTAGAGACAGTGGAGGGGTCGAGGGAGTTGGTGGTGAGGTAGAGCTGACTTGATATATACAAGTAATGTGTATAATACATACAAAAAAATTAGCTTTCCAACTTTACTACATTTTGTGCCGCAGGCTCGTGGAAACCTGTTCTTAAATGGATTAATAAATATTTGAGGGAAGTGTTTCTGTACTGACCAGTTTGGTGCTCCAGACTGGCGTCTATCTAACCTAGACTTCGGTTTCAGTAAGGGTTGTGTATACAAATAGTGCAATACTACAGAGCTTTTGCTCCTACAGATTTCCCTTTTGGTAAGTTACTGAACTTTAGGTATCTGAAGAGCTGGGAAGGTGAGCTTTGTATTTACTATTGGGGAAAGAATTTGTGGTTGAGCTATGCTGTAGAAGGCTATAGTTTGGTGTTCGATGATTAAGCTTAAACCTGCATTTTCTTTAATCCAAAGTGTAAAGTCCGCGCCTCAATAATACACGGACTTCGGGAGAACAGTTTAACAGGTACTTTACTGAACAAGAGGCAGCTTGAAACTGAAACTACAGAAGCCTGCTAGGGCCTTTTATACAGGGGTGGTCACTGCTGGTACTGCAGTCTAAGACCAGTTATTCCCTTAAAGGTACATGCACAACAATTCCTCCCCTTTTTAGATAAACAGTACATAACATTCATTTAACAACTAAATAATAACTAATTACAATTTTCTCAGTAATATATACATCAACTGAAATAGTCATTTATAAGTTCAGTCTTTGAGGAGGCTTCCTGATCCGGACTGGATAGCGCCTTTCTCGAGTATCCTGTTCTGGCGGTGGAGTCAATTCTGGCTCATTGTCATTGGTTGGTTCGTCAGCTTCCAATACCCCTGCTTCTGAGGTAGACGCAATCTGTACTTCGGGCTCATTACCAGGTGCACATGCTTGTGGTACAGGTTTGGCTTGTTCCTGTGACTCTACAATCTGGTCAGCATGGCGTCTCACGATGCCCTCTCCAACGTCCACTGTGTACATTAGTGGTCCCTGCTGTGTGCATATCGTGCCTGGCTGCCATTTTTCTGTTCGGTAGTCGCGGGCCAAGACTGGTTGCCCTATCTTGAAGTTCCTGGTTGGCTTCTCATTTATGTGCTGGAACTGCTTATCCTCAACATCTCGTCTTATGTTTGGTTTGAGCAAATCCAAGCGACATCTTAGTCTCCGGTTGAAAAACAGTACGGCTGGAGTTTGGTTGGTTACTGCATGTGTCGCATTCCGGTAAGCAAACAGGAAGTTATCCACCTTGTGTTGCAGTGGTATGTCGTCACTATACATTGCCTTTATGGCCTTTTTAAAGGTCTGAACAAACCTCTCAGCCAATCCATTTGTGGCTGGATGATATGGGGCAGATGTGTAATGTTTCACCCCATTATTCTTCAGGAACCTCCGGAAATCCTCAGACACAAACTGTGGGCCATTGTCGGAACAGATCTGTTCTGGCAACCCATTCCTGGCGAAGATGGTCCTTAGGACTGCAATAGTTTTCTGTGGTGGTGGAGGACATTTTAATTACCTCTGGCCATTTCGAATGGGCGTCCACAGCGATTAGAAACATTGAGTCCATAAATGGACCAGCGAAATTAATGTGTACCCGTTGCCATGGAGATGAGGGCCACTCCCATGGATGTAGCGGGGCCTGTGGTGGAGCATTTTGGACCTTCTGGCATCCTGTGCATCTCTTGGTCATATCCTCGATTTCTTTATCGATTCCCGGCCACCACACAAACGCCCTGGCTAGGCGCTTCATTTTTACCCCTCCCAGATGACCCTCGTGAAGCTCATCGAGTACTCTATCTCTCAACTTGGGTGGAATTACCACTCTGGATCCACACATCAAGGTTCCCCGGCACACTGACAGCTGTTCCCTTCTTGGCGAGAATGCTGGCAACAGTGAGTCACCATATGCTGGCCATCCCTTCACATCATAGACCCGAGAGTGTGTCGGGTCATTTCGGGTTTCCTTCTCAATGCTTGCGTTTGTAACAGGCAAACATTCGACTATGGTCGCATGGAATATCTCCACCGGGTCCACTACAGGTGCTTCTTCTGCCGTAAGCAACGGTAGGCGCGACAGCCCATCAGCACTTCCATGTTGTTTCGTACCTTTGTACTCTGTCATACTGATGTGCGCCTAGAAAAAGTGACCATCTTTGCAGCCGTTGCACCGTCATCACCGGAACGCCCTTCTTTGGGTTAAAAATTGAGACCAGGGGTTGATGATCAATCAGTAGGGTGAATTTCTGCCCGTGCAGATAGTGATTGAACTTCTTCACACCCCCCCCCCCCCCCCCCCCACCCCCACACCAGGCTGAGGGCCTCCCTATCAATCTGGGCATAGTTACGCTTGGCTGAGGTTAGCGAGCGCGATGCAAAGGCTATTGGCCTCTCTGAACCGTCACGGAATTTGTGTGACCGCACCGCTCCAATGTCGTAAGGTGACGCATCACATGCCAACCGAATTGGTAGTGTTGGGTTGTAGTGGGCCAATACTTCTTTTGAAGTGATTTGGCATTTACATTCCTGAAAGGCACGCTTACACTCATCACTCCATTTCCATGTTACACCAGTTTGAAGGAGGGCGTTCAGTGGGTGCAGAATTGTAGATAAATTCGGCAAGAACTTATGGTAGTAGTTCACCAACCCGAGGAACGACCTCAGTTGCGACACATTTTCTGGTGCTGGAGCCTTGACTACAGCCTCAATCTTGTCCGGCGACTTATGCAACCCTTCCTCATCAATCATGTGGCCACAATACGAGATTTGTCTCCTGAAGAACTAATTTGTGACGGTTGGCTCGTAGCCCATATTCCTGCAATCTCGTGAGCACCTGTTCCAGGTTGGCACAGTGTTCATTGTCATTTTCGCCCGTAACCAGGATGTCGTCCAAATAACACTGGGTTCCCGGGATCCCTTGCAGGACTTGTTCCATTGCCCTCTGCCACATAGCCGGGGCCGATGCTACCCCAAATACCAGTTGATTGTACTGGTAAAGGCCTTTGTGTTTATCGTGAGGTATTTCCTAGATGCTTCTTCCACCTCCATTTGTAGATACGCTTGAGCCAGGTCAATCTTTGTAAAATGTTTCCGTCCAGATAGTGAGGTGAAAATATCTTCTATCTGCAGAAGCGGATACTGTACTGTGTGCAGGACTGGGTTCACAGTCACCTTGAAGTCCCCACAGATGCGAACCTTCCTTGGCTCCCCAGGCGTGCTGCTCAATGCTTTCTTCATTACAGGAACGATGGCTCCAGTCCACCTTAAACAGCACCCCCCCGAACGCTCCAGACTCTCCAGTTCAGCTTCCACAGCTGGGCGTATCGCACCGGTCTGGCCGTGAAAAATTTTGGGGTTGCGTTATCCTCAATCTTTATGGTTGCCTTTACTCCTTTTAGAGTCCCAAGTCCTTGTTGGAACACCTCTTCTGCGTCAGATAAAATTTGTGACAGACGTCCAGGTGCGACGTCATCATCTTTTTTGTCAGTCACAGTTAGTGCCAGAATGGAATGCCAATCCAATTGTAGTCTTCGGATCCATTCACGTCCCAATAATGGTGGTCCTCCGTCTTAGTATATACATGTATAGTTTCTGTGTTTCCTTTCCGTTATATTCAACTGGCACCCTTATTTTTCCTCTGGGGTAGACCTTTTGCCCCGTGTATGTCTTCAATACAATGGACGTGTTCTTCAAGGGTATGTGTGAGAATAGCCGCTCATAGTCTTGTCGATTCATGACAGTTAGGGCTGATCCTGTGTCCAATTCCATCTTCACTGGAGACCCTGCTATCATGAGGGTGACCCAAATGGTTCGGTGATCTTCTTTTGCGATCACGTTGTGTAACTTTAAACAACTTAGTCGCCTGCTCCCGGAGTCCTTATCAGTCTCCTGATCTCCTGAACTACTATCTGTCAGTTTCTGTACTTTCCTGTACTGTTCCTTAGTAGTTCTTGTCGTGTTGGTCTTCTTTCCCGACCTGCAGACTCTTGCTATATGTCCCATTTTCCTGCATTGCCTGCATATTTTATCTTTAAACCAGCAGTCCTTCTGCTGATGGGTTGTTCTGCCGCAGCGATAGCACTTTGGCACCATATGCCATTTCGTTAGCGCTGTATTCTTGTGGTTTCTGTTGTATTTCCGCAGATCCTCGTGCTGCTGCTTTGTAGGATACTGCTACGCTGAAAGCCTGTTCTAGCGTCGGGTCCTTTTTTGAAAGTAGTCGTTTCTGGGTTCCTTCAGTCTGGAGCCCGCAGACAAACTTATCCTGTAAGGTGTCTGCCAGTCCTGCTCCGAACTGGCAGTGCTTCGATAACTTGCGTAGTTCTGTAAGATAGTCAGCATTGCTCTCATCTTTGTGCTGGTTTCTTTTATGGAACTTGAATCTTTCTGCTATCAGCAGTGGTGTAGGGCTTAGATGTTCCTGTAAGATGAACAATCTCCTCAAAACTTTTCTCCATTGGTTTAGCTGGGGTAATTAAATTCCGCAATAGGCCGTACGTACTCGCACCCATCAGATTTAATAATACCGACGCCCTCTTTCCATCAGCCACCTCATTTGCCTTGCAGTACACTTCAATTCTTTCCACATACGTGGTCCAGTCTTCTACCTCGTTGTCGAAAGCAGTGATACTGCCACTTTTCGGCATCTTGGGCGATTTAAAATGGCGCCTCCTGCACTTTTGCTTCTTCCCCAACGGGATAAAATGGCTTCTCCCGTGCTTTTGCTGCTTCCCCTTACTGCCACGCTGCTCCTAGCGTTCTACAGGGTAATGGCGGCGACCCGCAGCTTCGGCGCGTCCCGCTTTCCTTCCCCCCCCCCCCCCCCGTTTAGTTTCTCTCCGCTGTCCTGTTCTCGAGCACCGACTGCGCCCTGTGCGCTCCACCCTCTCTCTCGTTTTCTTTTCCCGGCGATGCTGCGCAGCCCGATTTTTGTAGAGCCGCTCGATCGAGCTTGAGCCCGCCGCAGTCCGGAAGGGTCAGCGCGCTACCTGCTACCAGCACGATTCGCTGGAACCACAGTCTCTCCCGCAATTCTCCAAACACCGATGGATTCTTTGGGCGGTTGCCCTCGGTCGACACCCATTGCTAAGACCAGGACCTTCCTTTCAGGCGAGATCCCCGTGAGATTATGCCACACTGCAGGTGAGTTCGAACTTACTTGTCGCCACTGTAAAGTCCACACCTCAAACTGTTCTCCCGAAGTCTGTATTATTAACAGGTACTTTACTGAACAAGAGGCAGCTTGAAACTGAAACTACAGAAGCCTGCTAGGGCCTTTTATACAGGGGTGGTCACTGCCGGTACTGCAGTCTAAGACCAGTTATTCCCTTAAAAGGTACATACACAACAGAGTGTTCACTTTTTAATGAATAATTTCTTCTAAAATGTATTCTGTTAATTGTAAAATCAATTTTGTTCATTTTAAGTCCATGCTGGTGTCTTAACATGCATTGAAAGCCACTGTCATAGAAGCAGCCAAAGCCACATAGGTAGAGTGTCATCTTGCCTGATGTGGAGTGCACCCATTCTGTGTAGGTACCAAGTCCAGCAAATTCAGGGATAGGTTGGCAAGAGGGGACCCTCCGATGTACATAGCAGTTCTCCTGAATTTTAACCAGTTGAAATACAGTACTGTCAAGCTTTCTGGTGCTTGTTCAGTTAAGGCTACCATAAGAAAAGTGGTTTGCTGGATTATAAAAACATGATTGGTAGCTTCAGTGCTGGACCTCCCTGTCTGGTTTGTGGCGAGAATGGCAACATGCACTTCTCTGTAGAAAGTTAGTTTTGCATGCTTTATCATCCAGTCCATTGCAAGATAGCTGTCCAAGTATAACCTGAATTGTACAGACAGAACTGTTTCAAAATCAGTTCAATTGGTACAGATGCTCTGGGAATAGCATTTGCCTTCTCGTGAAAGTGAGGGGGGACAAAAAGTAGTGTGCCATGGTTTAATTACAAAGGAAGTTATCTTAGAAAACCATAAACTTAAACAGTTGGTAAACTATTAATGGTTGCAGCCTTTCATTGTTACTGGTGACCTGATTAAATCAAATTATACCTAGCTACATTGTTTTAAATATATATTTACTAAGTTGGAATACTGCACCTCCAAAATGGCGTTCCACTTGAAATGGAGGGAAAGCGCCAGTTTCTGGAGGACTGAATGCTGCTAATCCTATATATGGGGCAAATCTGCTGTCCTGTAAATACCACGGTTAGTCAGTAGAAGAATTCGGCCTTGATGTTAACATTACCATTTAAGGAAGTAGGAAATTAGTTGATATTTGGGTTTGTGTACTGCAGAAGTATGCTTTTTCTTCCAACACCTGTTTCTTCCCCCCCCCCCCCACCCCACCCTTAAAATTTTTTTTAAAAAAACCCCCCACTTGATCCTCCTTCCACTTTTTTTTGTCAATAGCAAGGCATTTTCGGGAGTAGTGTGGTAGTTTCTAGCATGGTATTTCGGTTCCGGTTCAAGCGTGGACCTGAACAATTTCTAGATTTGTTGGTATCTTATCTGTAGAATGAGAGTTTGAAACTCTAAACTGTGCCAGTAACATTTTTCTAATCTTGGTGAAACCACAGATTTAATAGAACAAGCCTACTGGGCAAAGCTTATGTACTTCATAAAATCGCAGTAGACTACTTTCTGCCTTTCATGAAGGGAATATTCTGCTTAGAGGTCGGGGGCTAGTGTACTGTGGTGGTCACATTTCATAGAGGATGTTGTGTGACTTTAATTAGGACTGTTTCAGTGCAGTGGCAGGGATGGAAACCTGAGTGGAGAGATTCAAACATGGAATTGCACAAAAGACCAACACCGATTTGGGAGGCAACAACACATTTGAAGGACTTTGGAGAGGAAAGGGAGGTTGGCGATGGTTTCCAAGGACAGGGGGGGTGATGGTGGTTTTGAAAGGGAGAACAGTACCTGAGAAGAAGGAATCATTTACAGTGTCAGCTAGCATGGAGGTGGGGGTGTGGTGGCCAGTGATTAATGGAAATGGGGCTGAGCACAAGGGGTGGGTCGTGTCATAGAATCATAGAAATGTGGCACTTCAAGTGCATATCCAAGTACTTTTAAATGTGAGGAGGGTCTCTGCCTCTACCACCCTTTTCAGGTTGAGTTCCAGACCCCTGCCATTCTTTGGGTGAAGAAAAGTCTCCTCAAATCCCCTCTAAACCTCCAACCAATTACTTTAAATCTATACCCCCTGGTTATTGACCCTTCTGCTAAGAGAAATAGGTCCTTCCTATCCACTCTATCTAGGCCCCTCATAATTTTATACACCTCAATTAGGTCTCCTCTCAACTTCCTTGGTTTCAAAGAAAACAACCCCAGCCTATCCAATCTTTCCTTTAAAGGTAAAATTCCCCAGCCCAGGCAACACCCTCGTAAATCTCCTCTGCACCCCTTCTAGTGCAATCACTTCCTTCCTGTAATGTGGTGACCAGAACTGCACGCAGTACTCTAGCTGAGGCCTAACTAGTGTTTGATACAGTTTAAGCATAACCCCCCCCGCTCTTATATTCTATGCCTCGGCTAATAAAGGCAACTATCTCATATGCTTTCTTAACCACATTATCTACCTGTCCTGCTACCTTCAGGAATCTGTGGACATGCACTCCAAGGTCCCTCTGATCTTCTGCACTTCTGTGTCCTACCATTTATAGTGCATTCCCTTGCCTTGTTAGCCCTCCCCAAATGCATTACCTCTCTCACTTCTCCAGATTGAATTCTATTTGCCACTTTTCTGCCCACCTGACCAGTCCATTGATCTCTTCCTGCAGTCTGCAGCTTCCTTCTTCAACCACACTGCACATTTTTGTATCATCTGCAAACTTAATCATACTTCCTACATTCAAATCCAAATCATTGAGCTATATATACTGCAAAAAGCAGAGGACCCAGTACTGAGCCCTGTGGAACCCCACTGGAAACAGCCTTCCAGTCACAAAAGCACCCTTCGACCATTACCCTTTGTTTCCTCCCCCTGAGCCAATTTTGGATTCAACTTGCCACCTTGCTTTGGATCCCATGGGCTTTTACTTTTGTGACCAGTCTGCCATGTGGGACCTTATCAAAAGCCTTGCTGAAATCCATATACACTACATCAAATGCACTGCCCTCATCGACACTCCTTGTTACCACCTCAAAAAATTTCAATCATGTCCGACACACCCTTCCCATAACAAATCCATGCTGACTGTCCCTGATTAATCCATGTCTTTCTAAATGAAGATTTATCCTGTCCCTCAGAATTTTTTCCAATAATTTTCCCACCACCAAGGTTAGGCTGACTGGCCTGTAATTACTTGGTCTAGCCCTTTATCCATTTTTAAACAACGGTACCACATTAGCAGCCCTTCAGTCCTCTGGCACCACACCTGTAGCCAGAGAGGATTAGAAAATGATGGTCAGAGCCTCTAGTTCCTCTCTTACTTCACATGAACAGTCTGGGATACATTTCATCTGGGCCTGGGGATTTATCCACTTTCAAAGATACTAAACCCCTTAATACTTCCTCTTTCGTGTTTATTTCATCTAATATTTCACACTCCTCCTCGCTGATTGCAATGTCTGCATCGTCCCTCTTTTTTTTGTGAAAACGGATGCAAAGTATTCATTAAGAACCATACCCATGTCTTCCACTTCCACACAGGTTACCTTTTATGGTCCCTAATAGGCCCTACTCTTTCTTTAGTTATCCTCTTGCTCTTAATGTATTTATAAAACATCTTTGGGTTTTCCTTGATTTTGCTTGCCAATATTTTTTCATGCCCTCTTTGCTTTCCTAATTTCCTTTTTAATTTCACCCCTGTGCTTTCTATACTCCTCTTGGCTTTCTGCAATATTGAGACCTCCGTATCTGTCAAAAGCTTTCCTTTTTTTCTTTACCCTACCCTGTATGCCCCTTGACATCCCAGGGAGCTCTAGATTTGTTAACTCACCCTTTTTTCTTTAAAGGCACATACTTGCTCTGAACCCTTGCTCTCCTCCTTGAATGCCTCCCACTGCTCTGACACTGATTTACCTTCCAAGTTTCTGTCTCCAGTCCACTTTGGCTAAGTCACCTCTCAGTAAAGTAGTAAAATTAGCTTTTCCCTGATTGAGAACACTCATTCCTGGTTTGTCCTTTTCCATAACTACCCTAAATCTAACTGAATTATGATCACTAGCACCAATATGCTCTCCCACTGATGCCCTTTCCCACCTGCCCAGCTTCATTTCCTAAAACTAGGTCCAGAACTGCCCCCTCTTGTTGGGCTTGCTACATACTGACTAAAAAAAGTTCTCCTGAATGCATTTTAAGAATTTTGCACCCTTTATACCTTTCACACTAATTTTATCCCAGTTAATATTCGGGAAGTTGAAATTCCCTATTATTACTGCCCTATTTTTGCATGTCTCAGAAATTTGCCGACATATTTGCTCTTCTATCTCCCCCTGACTGTTTGGTGGTCTATAGTACACTCAGCAGTGTGATTGCCATTTTTTGTTTTTTAGTTCAACCTATATGGCTGCATTTGATGATTCTTCTAAGATATCCTCCCTCCCCACAGCTGCAATTGATTCTTAATCAATATTGTGACCCCCATCCTTTTTTTAATCCCCCTCTATCTCTTCTGAAAACACTAACCAGGATGTTGAGCTGCCATTCCTGCCCTTCTTTCAGCCATGTCTCAGTAATAGCTATAATATCATACTCCCACGTGTCTATCTGTGCCCTCAGCTCATCTGCTTTATTCCCTAGACTCCTTGCATTGAAGTATATACCATTTAGCACTGCCAAACTCCCTTGTTGTCTATTTTCTAGCCTTTGTTTCCTCTGCCTTCCAAACTCGCTTACTAATTTTCTGCCTTCCATTTCCAGATTTGCGCTTCTCCCTTCTGAATCTACTCTCCGGTTCCCATCCCCCTGCCAAGCTAGTTTAAACACTCCCCAACAGCACTAGCAAACCCTGCCGTGAGGATCTGGTTCTGTTGCGGTGCAACCCGTCTGGCTTGTACAGGTCCCACCTCCCCCAGAAATGGTCCCAATGCCTCAGGAATCTAAAGCCCTCCCTCTTGCACCATCTCCAGCCATGCATTCACCTGCTCTATCCTCTTGTTTCTGTACTCACTAGCACGTGGCACTGGGAGTAATCTGGAGATTACTACCTTTGAGGTCCTGCTTTTTGATCTCTTTCCTAGCTCCCTAAAATCTGCCTACAGGACCTCATCCCTCTTTCTACCTATGTCGTTGGTACTGATGTGGACCACGACCTCTGGCTGTTCACCCTCCCCCCCTCAATGTCCTGCAGCTGTTCAGTGATATCCTTGACCCTGGCACCAGGGAGGCAATATACCATCCTGGAGTCATGTCTGCGGCTGCAGAATCGCCTGTATCGAATTCCCTACCACTATTGCTCTTCCACTCTTCTTCCTCCCCACTTGTGCAGCTGAGCCACCCGTGGTGCCATGGACTTGGCTCTGGCTGCACTCCCCAGAGGAACCATCGCCCTCACCAGAAATGAATACTACTGGTTAGTGAGCGAGATGCACTTAAGGGACTCCACTACCTGCCTGGTCGTCCTCTTCTGTTTGGCGGTCACCCATTCCTTCTCTGCCTGCACACTCGAGCTGAGGGGTGACCACCTCCAGAAACGTGCCACCCATGTAACACTCAGCCTTGCGGATGCACTGCAGTGACTCCAGCCACCGCTCAAGCTGCAAAACCCGGAGCTTCAGCTGCTGTAGCTGGCGACACTTCCCACTCACGTGGTCGTCCAGGCCACGAAGTGTCCAGGACTTCCCACATGGCAGTGTGCATTCCACGGGACTGAGCTGCCCTGCCATGCCTTTACTTTATAGACTTAATTAAACACACTTACCAGCTACTCACCAATCCGCTCCTTCCCTTGCGCCAACGTCACTTTTTAATTCTGATGTCACTCTTTCAAATTCTGCCTTTGAGTTGCTCCTGCTCAGGTCTGCTGCCTCTGCTCTCGGGCCTTCCTCTGCCACACTCTTTATTTGCCCTGCCTCCGCTCTTGCTCCCACTCAGGTTCAGGTCCGCTGCCTTTGCTCTTGGGCCTCTTGTGGGCAAGGTGAGCTCGCAGAGCATGCGGGGAGATATGGGGAAAACTAGAGAAGGACATATGTTCAGGGCTAGGGTAGGGTCGGAAGCTTGGGGGAGATGGGGGTTTTGCTTGGTGGGCAAAAGTGAGTGTGACAGACAGCTGAGCAAATCGTTTCCATCTTGGTGACAAAGTTCACGAACTCCTTTCACTACTTTTAAAGGAGTGTGGGGTTGGGGAAGAGGGATTTAGAGATTGTTGGTAGTGGAGAAAAGCCAGAGATTATCAGTCAAAACTGCTAGTTACTCCAGTGTCAGCCTGGAGAACAAGGCCTAATGGTACTTGACGTGGTCCATCCAAATCTGGCAATAACGGCTAAACCAGTTGTGCGCATGAATTGTTCAAGATGTGTCCTGTGGATTTGTGTGAACATGGGAGCCATTGCCCTGTACTCATCGACTTGCAATATATCCTGGGTCCCCAACACCTTTTTAAATGTATAATGCTCATCCTAGTGTTTAAAGCCCTTCATGGCCTTGCCACTCCTCTCCTCCTCTCCTCTCCCGCGCGCGCGCCCCCCCCCCCCCCCCTTCTCTCCCCCGGGGGGCCCCCCCCTCCTCTCCCTCCTCTCCTCTCCCCCGGCCCCCCCCCCCCCTCTCCTCTCCCCCGGCCCCCCCCCCCCCCTCTCCTCTCCCCCACACCACCACCTCTTCCCCCGGACCCCCCCTCTCCTCTGCCCCCCCTCTCCTCTCCTCTGCCCCCCCTCTCCTCTCCTCTGCCCCCCCTCTCCTCTCCTCTGCCCCCCCTCTCCTCTCCTCTGCCCCCTCCTCTCCACTCCTCTGCCCCCCCCTCTCCTCTCCTCTCCTCTGCCCCCCCTCTCCTCTCCTCTGCCCCCCCCTCGACCATGCTTTGAAGTCTGTGGCCTTGTTTTCCTCCCCTCCTATTCTGATGGTTGTTTTCATGTTGCAATATCCCATTTGTTGCTTGCAATGGATAGCAATCATTAGCTTCAAACCTGTAACTTTTTCTCTTTTTTTTTCCCCCCCCTTGCTCAGTAGTCCAGTGTGTCTCCACCAATGTTCCTGCTAATTTATTTTCTCCTTGCCTGGGCCCTTTAAATTAGCTGCGCCATATCTTCCAGCAGCATCAGCTGGTGAGTGGCCTGCGCGGGACATCGCGATCGGTGTGCAGCCGCGCACCTTGGGGGAGCATTGCTCCTCACTGCTCCAGGTAACATCATATAACTCAGTACACACCAGGAATGTTTTTCTTCCATATGATTCAGTGGTACATTGTAATATATCCAAATTTGCTGATGATACAAAGCTGGGTGGGAATGTAAGTTGTGAGGAGGATGCAAGGAGGCTTCAAGGGGATATAGACAGGTTAAGTGAGTGGGCAAGAACACGGCAAATGGAAGATAATGTGGAGAAATGTGAAGTTATCCACTTTGGTTGGAAAAATAGAAAAACGGAGTATTTTTTAAATGGTGAGAGATTTGGAAATGTTGGTGTTCAGAGGGACCTGGGTGTCCTTGTACAAGAATCTCAAAGTTAACATGCAGGTACAGCAAGCAATTGGGAAATCAAATGGTATGTTGGTTTTTATTACAATAGGATTTGAGTAAAAGAGTAAAGATGTCTTGCTGCAATTCTATAGGGCCCTGGTGAGACCACACCTGGAGTATTGTGTAGTTTTGGTCTCCTTACTTAAGGAAGGATATACTTGCCATAGAGGGAGTGGAGGCTCAGTTGTTGAGTATATTCAGGTCAGAGATCGATAGATTTTTGAATATTAAGGGAATCAAGGGATATGGGGATAGTGCAGGAAAGTGGAGATGAGGTAGAAGATCAGCCATGATCGTATTGAATGGCGGAGCAGGCTCAAAGTGCCAAATGGCCTACTCCTGCTCCTATTTCTTATATTCTTACATGTACATTTACTCACTGAATTACATTTGCTTTGACAGATGAGACATTTTGAAAAGGGTTGTTTTTGCTTTTATTAAAAAAAATTGAATGAAAAATGTTAAAACTCTGCCATCCTTGTTCTCATGCATTACTGAATATTAATGCTGGGATTTTTCCATTTGTTTTAATGCTGAGCTTTTTTTCCTTTTTTTGTAGGGTGCATACCATCCATTCACTCACATTTATACATTGACTGATGTCCAAATAATTATTGAATATGCTCGAGAGAGAGGAATTCGGGTCATTCCAGAGTTTGACACTCCAGGGCACACACAGTCATGGAAAGGTGAGTGGATTATTGCCTAAATAACCAATTTATTGCCCTTTGGTGACTTTACTGTGTTTTAATTGACTGTAGGGAAAAACAAGCCTATTTTAACCCTTTTGAGCAATGCAGCTAAGGCTGCTGATGAGCATACTTGTCAGCAGCAGTACTTTGAGGACTTTTGCTTGACTAACTGATCTTTTTTTTGTTAAAAGCAAAAACTTAGATAAAGGTGAGTGAAAGCTTTTAAAGTTAAATAAGAATGAAAATTGGTTGATCACTATTCCTGGCAAGAAGGATGATGTGTTATTAATCAACCATAGTAATTCTCGACCCCAAAAGCTGTAGTTCAGTGCTACTGATGGGAGCCATGGCTCCCGATCCAGTGTCAGTGACAGACCTTCTGGCCAGGAGTGGCAGTGTAGCCCAGCTGTGGTACCCCAAAACTGACACTCTACAAGCCTGCCCCCTCACATTTTTCAAAACCATAGTAGTACATTTTTGTAATTTCTTTAAAAATGCAAGTAAATCTGCATAGAAAATGAAATTGAAGTCCAGTGCTGTGCAAAAAGCTGGGGTTGGTAAACTTTGCTAGTGGATTGTAGAATTATACATTTGGAACTAGGTGCCCATTCACCTTTTCTCTGGGCATTATTTAAATCGAAGTATAGGTAGAGTAAGTCTCCATGCTCTTACAGGGATGAGTGTCCTCCGCTAGGAGGACAGAAGAGAAACTGGTGCTCGCAATTAGAATAAAGTAGTTTTAAGTAGAGATCTGAAAGTTGTTCAAAATTGTGGCGGACTTTGATGAGGTATGTTGTGGGGTGGGTGGGAGACTATTTTCACTAGTTGAGTGGGAATTAAAAGGCAAATTTAAGATCAACCAGTGAGATTAGAATTTCTTTGTGGAGGATTACCAGAAATGGTGGTAGTGGCAGAATCTGTAATAGCTTTTATTAAAAGGGAATGGATGAATATTTGAGAAAATTAAAATAGTATATGGGAGGGACACCATAAAGGCAGGGGAATGAGCCAAGTGGAGTCTTTCAGTAGCTGGGCCAAATGTCTGCTGCCTCTGCTGTGAATTTTGCCTCCTTTTATAAAGGTGTAGGCCAACAGCCCAGACTAACGATATTTTAGCAACAATTGGCTGTCTTGTGCAAATATAGAACGGATGGTTGGTATGAGAAGTGCAAAGGTTTAATAGGAAGTGGTAATGTGTGTCAAGGAGGAAGAGGAAGGTTTTTTTGAGGTTGCAGCTGTAACATTGAGGCAAAGTGGAAGGGCCATTACTCTGCATCTAGCCATGCTGCCCTAACCTGAAAATGTTGGCGCTAACTGGATGGAAAAGTGATCTGTTGCTCAGCACAGTTCCTTTTGCTTTGAGCACACAAAAAAATCACTTTTAAAAATCCAGCATATATTAATAAAACTTAAATAATGTTCCTGTGTAACCCTTAATGAGTAGAATTTTTAAAAATTGGGAAAGAACTATAATTGCATAGTTAAGTGAACAGCGTAGTGCTGACCTTGTGTAACACAAACTTCTTCCCTTTTATCTTTTTATCTAGGTCAAAGCAACCTTCTTACTCCATGTTATAATGGTGCGAGGCTTACTGGAGTGTTTGGACCTATAAATCCCACTTTAAATACAACCTATGATTTTATGAATCAACTCTTTAAAGAGATCAGCTGGGTGTTTCCAGATGAGTACATCCATTTGGGAGGAGATGAAGTGAATTTTGAATGCTGGTATGTAAGCTTGTCAATTCCCTGAAATTTATACCTTGCTTTATTTATTAACCATCTCAATTGAAATATCTCGTCATTACTGCTACTTGGTTGAATAAATAACCTTACTAATCATGAGATGTCGGCTTTTTTTAATGCAGTCAAATGCCAAAACTGCAAAGCACAATGAGTGACCTTTTTCAGCAATACTACTGTACAGGTATTTGTTGAAGTATAGTCAAACAAGGTCAGGAAACATGCTCCTCAACTACAGCCTCTCCTGGAACTGATGAATCAGTATTTTTCCATGTTAATGCCATTTGGAGGAAGTTCTGAGGGAAGCAAGGGCACCGAATGTACTCTTGAGTAGGGAATTTCAGTGTCCCCTACCAAGAATGGCTTGGTAGTATTACCACTGACTGAGCTGGCGAAGTCCTGAAGAGTGTTGCTGCCAGACTGGGCCTGCCCCAGATGGCGAGGGAACCAACAAGTATCCTACTTGACCTTGTCCTTGCCAACCAATTTGTTGCAGACACATCTGTCAATGATGGCATTGGTCCAAGTGACCACTACATAGCCCTTGTGAAGTCTCTTCTCCACAGTGAGGACACTCTCCATGTAATGTCCCACTACTGCCATGCTAAGTGGGAAAGACTAAGGATAGATCTGGCAGCCCAAAACTGGGCATCCATGAAGTGCTGTGGGCCATCAGCAGCAACAGAATTGTATACCATCAAAAGCTGCAACTAAATGGGCTGACACATCCCTCACTCTGCCATCACAATCAACCCTAGTTCTTTGGGTGGTGGGTGTAGAAGGGATGCCAGAAGCATCACTAGTGCTACCTTTTGAATGACTTAACCCTAGTGAAGCTACTACCTGCATGCTAAATACAAAAGACATCCGGCTGTAGACAAAGCTAAGCAGGTCCACAAACATTCTGTAACCAGACCACATCCAGCTGCGAAAGGTGGAGGCTACCAAGGAACCAACAAGAGGGGGAGGCTCCATGAATGTGTCTATCCTCAACCAAGATGGAGCCCGAAGCTGAAGTGTTTGCAGATGTCATCAGTCAAAAGTGCTGTGAATAATGCTGCTCGGTCTCCTCCTATGGGTACCATCACTGGTGTCCATGCACTTCCAATCACTCGTGACAAGCAACTGAGTATACTAGGCACAGCAAAGGATATGCATCCTGACAACATCCCAGCTTTAGTGCTGAAGATCTATGCACCAGAACTAGCTGCTTATCCAAGCTGTTCTTGACTTTTTTAACAGCACTATTGTCACCAAGTTCCTTCATCAGCATCTCCATTAACCACCTTAACTGGACCAGTCACATCCATGCAAGGATACAAGAGCAGGGCAAAGGCTGGGTGCAATGATTGGAATGCCACCTGGCTCATCAAAGCCTCTGCACAATCGGCAAGGCTCCAGTCAGGAGTCTTTTCCCTGCAGCCTCTACTGCTGAACAGGTCAAGAGAAGCAGTATAATTCTGTGGAAGTAGGAAGCTGTATATACAGCTGCAGGTTGTGTACAAGTTAGGCTAGCCATAACTGGGTACATTGTTCAAATCTGCACGCTTGTTTCATGTATACCTAAACAAGTTGCATAAATATTGCAGTATTAGTGTACTTGATTTGTATTAAGCATGTATACTTGTTAAATGCCTTATGTGAAAATTATTGGCTAGAGCAAGGCTGTACTCCTTTTGACCCATTTTTATATTTTTCCTGTAGGAAATCCAATCCTAGCATTGTACAGTTCATGCAAAAGCAAGGCTTTGGTAGTGATTACAGAAAACTTGAATCTTTCTATGTCCAGAAGTAAGCATTTTTCTGCTTGATGAATTTAAATATAGTAACTTTGTCATTACACGTTACTTGTACACTAAATAATAATGTGAATCAATCTGGATGTTTTGTGCATTATATTAATAGATTGAACAAGCTATTGCTGCAATCCATGCAAAATATCTTTACCGTTTTACATAGAAGATAGGAGCAGGAGTAGGCCATTCGGCCCCTCGAGCCTGCTCCGCCATTCAATGCGATCATGGCTGATCATCCAATTTCAGTACCCGGTCCCTGCTTTCTCCCCATACCCCTTGATCCCTTTAGCCTTAAATATATCCAACTCCTTCTTGAATATATTTAATGAATTGGCCTCTACTGCCTTCTGTGGTAGAGAATTCCACAGGTTCACCACTCTAGGTGAAGAAATTCCTCCTCATTTCTGTCCTAAATGGCCTACCCCTTATCCTTAGACTGTGACCCCTGGTTCTGGACTCCCCAACCATCGGGAACATCCTTCCTGCATCTAGTCTGTCCAGTCCTGTCAGAATTTTATAAGTTTCAATAAGATCCCCCCTCATTCTTCACTCCAGCGAGTACAAGCCCAATCGTCCCAATCTCTCCTCGTACGTCATTCCTGCCATCCCATGTATCGGCCTGGTGAATCTTCGCTGAACTCCTTCCATGGTAAGAACATCCTTCCTCAGATAAGGCGACCAAAACTGCACACAATACTCAAGATGTGGTCTCACCAAGGCCCTGTACAACTGCAGCAAGACATCCTTGTTCCTGTACTCCAACCCTCTCACTACCATTTGCCGCTTTAACCGCCTGCTGCACCTGCATGCTTACCTTCAGCGACTGGTGCACGAGGACACACAGGTCTCGTTGCACTTCCCCTTCTCCCAATCTATTGCCATTCAGATAATCTGCCTTCCTGTTTTGCCACCAAAGTGGATAACCTCACATTTTTCCACATTGGGCAAAAGCATGGCAGATGCAATATAATCACCCAACCTATCCAAATCATCCTGGAGTTTCTCGGCATTCTCCTTGCAGCACACACGCCCACCCAGCTTTGAAGTTAATCATGTTTAATTGAGCCGTAGATATCAACTTCTACCCTGCAATAGCATTCCTGGTTATTTGGCACAAAGTTCAATTTGTATTTGAGGCCATCAAGCTTATTGTGCCTTTTGTTGGTCATGGTGGCTCTCTCAAACTCCCAATTTCCTGCTTTTTCCTCTGTACCCCTCTTGATGCTTTATACTTCCCAAGTACTTATCTCTCCTAAATGCCTCAATTAATTCTGCACATACCACATTCTCAAACTTTTTTCAGCTTTGCTTTTCACTAGCTTAGCTTGAATTCTAAGATTGTTCTTCTTTCCTCAACTAGAGGAAAGAGTCCACCCCATCTGCTCTTTCAATTCTCTTCATTATTTTAAATTCTTCAATCGGTTCACCCCTAACACCAATTTCCCCACCGCTTTTAAAACAAGCAGTTTTGGGTGTCTTACATTAGGAAAGATGTCAAGACCATGGGGGTGGGACAGGCAGGGCAGAAGAGATTCACTTAAGATATTAAGGTGACTAGCATTAGTTGAGGTTATAAATGTGAAAATCATAATGAAGGGAGAGGTTGAGTTTTTTTAAGATGGTTGTTGGGGATAAGCAATGCCATAGAGAGTGATGCAAGCAAAGATTTTAAAAGGAAGTGGATAAATGGGGGGGGGAACAAAATTTGATGGGCAGAGGAATGGGATTCATTGGCGAGTCAGCTCGGGTGGGATGGCAGCTTCCTGTGCTGTAAAATGCTGTGACTCTGGCTCATAGCTAAGTGCCTTCATCCCAGGTCTAGTTGATCATTGCTGGGCTATCTCCAAGGCCAGTAGATCCTTCGAGGTGTGATGCCCAAAACTGAACACTGTTCCAAATGTGGTTTCACCAGCACTCTGCATTGCAGTAGTGCCTCATTTCTTTTATGTTCTATACCTCTTGTGATGAATCCCAGAAACTCCATTTGCCGTATTGAAAGTGCAAGCTATTTTTAAAAAGATTTCTGTAGGTGGACACTTGGAATTATTTGGTTCATGTACAATTCCCTCCCCTGTTTCTGAAATGTAAAAGAATGTACCGTTCTGAAGACTTAATTTGAATTAATTATTGAATTGTGCCACACTTTAAGAGAATTGGTCCCAATTTGTTGCTAGTATCTCACTTTTTCATCTTGTTGACATGGGACAGGCATTTTGTTTTGCTCCCCCCTGAAGTTGTCTTCCGCTGACCATATGAATAGAAACAGCTGTGCGCAGCACTCGTTCACGTTTGACCCAATGGCCGCCTCCTGTGCAGTAAACTTCCATGGTTTTATGACTTCAGTGAAGTGGAATTTCATGTTTTATCATAAAGTGGGAATGGTAAAGCATAAAATAGTAAATGACAATAATCCAACATCAATATGTTAGCAAGTGGTTATGGTGCAATTCTTACTCTTGCTTCTTACCAAGGTTTTTACCTTGGTGGCGCTCCGTCATACTTTGTGGAGAAACTCTCATCAATGTGAGAATATTGGGACCTAATTTGCTGTAGCAGGGCATCTAACTGCATCTGCTGTTAGTTACACTTGCCCTTGCATGTTCAGATTTTTACATTTTTTGCATGGTAAGTTGCTGAAAGTGTGAGCTGATAACGGCATAGTGAGGGAAACCAAGCATCTGGAACCTGAGTGAACAGTTCAAGCCTTAACCAATCCGATTGAAGGACTGCGCAAGGACTGAGAATGAAGGGTGAATTCAATGTCGGATCCGGTTCAGAAAGAGGGGGGCGAGAAAGATTTGGGAAAGAAAGACAAAGGAAAAGTTTATTTAAAGTTACATATTAAATTTTACATTTTTAAATCTCCTACAATTAAAACCTGAAGGAATGAGATTCCACACTTGTAATAGTTAAGTGTCAGAGAGGTTGATTGGCAACAATTAACACATCACATGGTTAAAACTGTACTTCAACTGAACAAGACTTAACTTTTCTATGGCAAGTTTAGTTTGTATCTACTGCACAAATACAGCAACTTTGCACCATTTAATGCATTTCAATGTTGAGGCAGACTGATGCAAAGCAAAATACTGCAGATGCTGGAAATATGAAATGAAAACAGAAAAATGCTGGAAATACTCAGCCGGTCAGGCAGCATCTGTGGAGAGAGAAACAGTTAATGTTTCAGGTCGATGATGAAGGGTCATCAACCTGAAATGTTAACTCTGTTTCTCTCTCCACAGATGCTGCCTGACCTGAGTATTTCCAGCATTTTTCTGTTTTTATTTGAGGCAGACTGATGCTGTTTTCGCAAAGCTAACAGTGGCGCAACTGCGACTGCAACTTTTGGATATTTGAGTTTAACTGTGCATCTGCCCCTCGCCTGAAGTTGTTGTAGCATTTACATATAAATATAACAGCGAATGCTATTAGCCTCAGTTATTTTTGACAGCAAATTATGGCCCATTAAAATAATTTTGCCCTAACAGACCAAAAGCCACATGAAATGTGCTTTTTCCCAGCAGTGGCCTTGAACATAACTGGTTGCAATTCGAGTGTATTTAATGGGCAAAGTTGAGCAAATATTTCCTGCAATTGATGTTGTAGCTAGACACAAGCAACTGTGGGTAATTTTGTTGGATATACTGATCGTGTGCGCATTACTTGCAGAGTTCTGGATATTGTGACCTCCAATTTGAAGGGTTATATGGTCTGGCAAGAGGTCTTTGATAATGGCGTGAAGGTAAGTATACAGCCAACTCAGTCTGCATATATTTAAAAAAAATATACCTACTAAATGCAATATAGTTCTGGACTTTCCAGTAGTTAAAACAGCAGCATTGTACTAGTCTGATTAATTGAATATTAATTGTTAATGGTATAGTGTACTTGCACTTAAGGGAGCAGCTGTAGCTAGAATGTCAAATGTACAAACGGGTTTCATGTTCACTGGTATAGATTGGATTGAACATTGCATGTTTTTCCTATCTTATTAGGCTGCTATTGTTTTTTTTTAAGCTTCTGATTCTGCTAATCTCATGCGTAGTGTAGTGTGGCTTGTTTGTAGCTTTTTTTGCTATAAGGTTTCATGGTATTCATTTATTTAATTAAAGAAAAAAACTAAATACTTTTAATTTAAAAACAAACCATAAAACTAACATTTTGCAATAGTTTCCTCACCTACATTGCTTTTAGAGGTAACATGGTACTAGTGTAACAGATCTACCATGCTTGAGGACTCTTGAATTATAATGACCTATAATTTATATATGCAATTTGAATAAAGCAGTGTGATGCATTTTAAAATACCCTTTTTTAATATGCACCAATCAAATTTCATACAGATGCAGTTTTATTTTTCCCAATGTAGTAGTGACTGCTTCACTAGTTTGCATCAGCTATCCAAGAACATTAAAATATAGTTTAGATCTTATGGTGTTTAATCAGATGGGCTGTTCCAAATTTTGAATTTAAAAAAAAAAAAAAAAAAAAATTGCAGTTACTAAAGTCACAGGCTTTACCAAATGTAACTTTTTTCTGCTTTTAGCAGTTTTGAATATTTAATTTCAAAACATCCTTTTGGAAAAAGGAAAACAGGATCTGGATTGTAATTCAGTCTGGATAGGGCAGTCTCAATCCAAATCCCAGTGATACTCATCTGCAATATAGAACTGACTAATTATGCCACTTTGGGTAATCTTTCTCATCTAAATCAATGATGTCATTTAGCCCCACATTGGGTATAGTACATGAAATGTAGCAAAACAGAAAATGTGGAATTATTGGAGAATAGTGGTATATTAAAATAATTCTTTCTCAAATCTATATTCTATTTGTACCACAATCTCAAAATATTTGACTTCAGTTTTTGGTGCACATCGAGTTCACGTGTGACTTGCTAGTCACTGAGCACAAAATTTGTGAAATGAAATAGTGAGCAAGCACCTGCATTGCTACATAGCTGTTAATAGGCACAATATAATGCTGTTGGACTAGTGTGGACAGAGTTACTTCAAGTGGCCTGGCTATACCAGTAATAAAATAAAACTGGGCTTTGTATATATTGGCAAATCTAAATTTCAAAATTCATTGACTACCCTGATTTTCCTACTTCAGTTACTGTTTGAAAACTCAATTACGCTGCTAGATTATAGTCCTTGTTTAGGTGTTTTTCTCTTGCATTTTTTGCTATACTCTTGATGACCAGAGCCTCATAGATTTGAGATTAATATTATTTTCATACATTTAGAAAATATACATAATTAGGTATTGCAACCAGAATATTTTTGTAAAATATAGAATCACAAGGAATATAGAAAGTATATAACTGGGAGATTAAAAGTGCTAAAAGGAAATATGAAGAAAGCTAGCAGATAAAATAAAAAAGTTTGAGCATGTAAAAATAATTGGTAGGACCACTCAGTTGAAGGAGGAAGTCTAATTGTGGAGGATTAACGTATGGCATAGATTTTCACATTTTTGCATTTGTTTTCTGAAATGATGAACATGGGTTTACTAGAGGAGGATAAAGAACAATTGTTGGTGATAACTAACTAGAAATAAATTGGTTATATTAAGAGGATAAGTCACTGAACCCTGATGACCTGCCTCCTTGGCTCTTGGAAGAAATCAGAGGAGATGGTAGAGGTTCTGGGCACAATTTGTCAATCCAAGTATGCAAACTGCTATTGGACTGAAGGGTGGGTGATGTACAGTAAACTCTTTCGTATCTGGCACCTACGAGACTGGGATTGTGCCGGTTGATAAATTCTGGATCAGCGAGGTAGGCAATTTGTAACATTAAAAAAAAGTAAAAACCACTGGCTAACTCGGCCACCGTGGGAAACTCTGACTTGGGAAAAATGAGAAATGGATGGATTTGGCAAGATTACCAATTATCTATTTTGCCGGTTATTAAAGAATTCCGGATGATTAAGTGCCGTTTAAATGAGTTTACTGTAATACCTTTTGCAAGAAAAAAAAGATTAATCCGGTAACTAGACTATTAGTCAACATATGGGCAAACTCTTAAGCATTCGTAAATGTATGGATTAATCGAGGACCGTCAGCACACTTGTTAGAGACGAGCTCTGTTTCTTTAATTTAAGTTTTAGGGAAAAGTGACTAGGTAGATGAAGGGATTGCTGTGTAATAGAATACAGGAAACTTTGGTTTATCCGGAGGTTGTATGTCCGGAATACTCGATTTAACGGCAAAAATCAGGAGCTGTTTTTTTAGTTCTTCCATTTTTTTCCCCCCAGTCAGGCACTGCAAGGTCTGTAGCTATAGCAACAGCTTCAGCTAGAGACGCTTGCAGCTGCAGCCGACTCTTTTAGAAGCTGTTGCTAAGCAACAGTGTTTGTTGTCAGATACGGAGATGAAAACCTCTATGCTTCAACATTAACTTTGTATGTCTGGCAGTTTTGATAGATTGGCAACACGTCGGTGCCGGATATCACAGTTTCCTGTATATGGATTTTCAGAAGGCATTTGATAATGCTGATTAGCTGGTTAGAAAAATTCAGGTGTAGGTACAAGAGGAAATATAACAATATAGATTAAAAAGTTGGTTTGTAGTTACAGTAAATGGGTGTTACTTGTTTTGAGAACAGCTGGTAGTGGTGTGTGTGAGGGATCAGTGCCGGCTCCACTTGTTTGCATCTGTATGAATGATGCATACTTCAGTATATGGAATTTGCTAACCACAAGTAGGTTTGACAAACAAGAAGGACTGACTAAAAGATTTCATGAAAGAGGAATTAGTGAAACAGGTGGCAAATGCAATTTAATGTAGATAAGTGTGGGGTAATGTGTTTAGGAGGAGAAACACACAGTGGGAGTATATAGTCGATGGAAAGATACTACAGCGTGATGAATGGACATCCAAGGGTTCAAATACAACATTTCCTGAAAGTGAGTGCAGGTAGATCAAGCCATAACACCAAAAGTATTTGTTCTATAAATAAGGGCATAAGCGTAGAGTTTCTGGGTCTTTGCTAATTAACCCTCTCACTCCTAAGTTCCAAAAATTCAACTTGACCCGTATTGTTGACAGTAATATTATTCAGTGTAAGTGAGACTTGATGCATTACAACATCGGAGCGGTAGTTAAACAAGGCGCAGTCAAGATTTATATTACCCATTCATCACGCTGTAGTATTTTTCCATCGACTATATACTCACTGTTTCTCCTCCTAAACGCATTACCCCACACTTATCTACATTAAATTGCATTTGCCACCTGTTCCACTAATTTCTCTCATGAAATCTTTGTCAGTCCTTGTTTGTCAAACCTACTTGTGGTTAGCCCTGGGTAGAAGACCTCTCCACAGGTCAACCCTCGTCGCCCCTGGCCTCTAGGCTTGCTCGTGTGGGTCCTCTGCCAACCCGAATCCCTCCTCAGCTTGTCTGGTGTATGTTCCCAAGCTCCTTGCTGAATACCTGAAGGGCCCCCTTCTTATACCCTTACACTCATTCAAAACCAATCACTGGCCTATACCTCAAACCCAAAATTCAGTCATAAAGATGCCACATACACAGCACCTTGGTGTACGCAGGTTCTAGTCTTATGACACCCTTGCATCATCTGTTTTTGACCATCAAGACTCTTATCTGGGGTAGTTATGACAATACAAAAGGAACATGTCTCCATTGTAGAGATATGGATCCTTGCTGTTTGCTGCAAAAGGCCAATGTTTTTAACTCCCTGAAGATATAACATTCCAACACAGTGGCAGGCACACATGACCTTGCTTCCAAGGCTAGCTGTCTGCTGTCTTGTTCTGCCAGGGATGCATCTTTAATTTGGCCAAGCAAGGCCCAGCGACTGTTTCTTCCATTTTAAAATCTAACCAGGTCTACCCAGGGCATATTACACTAGTATTAAAAGCATGATTATTTAAGCACCGTTGTGCATTGGGTGTCAGTTACATAATACAAACTCGAACCTATAACTAATACTTATTTTATTTAGTCCAGGGTAGTTAGGGAAACTCTTGACATGAAGATTTCCCACTTTCTCAAATTACAAGAATAAAGAAATAAATTATTGAAAATATTGGTTAGGCCACAGGTGCAATTTTGGGTACCCCATTATAGAATATTAATGCTATAGAGACAATAATATCTACACTAACCACGATGCCGGGGATGGGGAAGCAATAGTTGAGAACAGACTTGAGATACTTGGACTGGATATCCACTGGAACAGAGAAGGCTTAGAGCAGATTTGAGGTTTTTAAAATTGAGAGGTTTTGATGAACAGTAAAGACTGTTTGGTCTGAGGGATCATCAACTTAAAATTGGAAAGATAAGGGAAAATTTCTTTCTGGCTTGTTGGAACGTGAAGTACTTCGCCACAGGAGTAACTGAGGCGGACACCATTGCAACCTTGAAGGGAAAATTGGATAAATATCTGAAGCATAGGAAAGGTATGAGGCAAGCAGGATTAGTTTAGAATTGCGCTAGCAAAGAGCCAGCGGCAAAACAATGGGTCAAATGGTCTCGCTGCTATAAACGTGCAGTTTTAATCCAACTTTATTTCTGTATTGCTGATTTTAATTTGGTTGCTTTTTATTGCAGGAGCTTCTGCAACAATCTCCTGCAGTTATGATTTCACGTAGCTTCTTTTCTGCCATGTTCAAAGTGGGACCTATTACTACGTATATCAAACTTGAAGTTACCCTAAACGAAATCAGTGGTCAATTTAACTGCCCTATGTATGATTTATAACTATACTGACGTGAAGTAAAATGTTAATGCAAATTTTAGATTAAGAAATCATAATTGGCTAATTTAGATATTCTACATTTAAATTTTAGGATGTCTCGTGTGTAACTGTACAGCAACACATCAAACACAAGGACTGGTCTCCTAAAATGGGATGAACACAATAGGTTTCTGTTTAACGCAGCTTGTACTGTAACTGCTTTGCTATTCAGCTTCCTGGATTTTAGATCAAATCAATGAACCGTATTTTGCGACCCCTACGGGTGCGTACGAGGTGACTACATGCCTGTAGGGGCCGCGCAAGTTCTGGGTTTAGGTATGCGAAGTGCATGTGCTAAAACCCAGAACTTGCAATCTGTCAAGAATCCTCTTGACAGATCCTCCACATCCCCAGGAGATGGGCCTCTGCAGGTGGAGAGTTGTGCTATTTGCCCAACTTCTGCCATTGAATGCCTGTGAAATTCTTACGCCTGGTAAAAGCAGGCGTAAAGCCTGCTTTTAAACCAGCATAAGAGTTTTTTTTAAATAGAAAAATAAAATGTTATCACTCATTTATACATTAAAAACCCTGTTTTTAGCCCTGTTAAAGCATAATTTTTTTTACAAATTAAATTTTTGTTTAATATTTAAATGGCATTTTAATTTTACATTTTTTTTTACTTCATGTGTTGTATTTTTTAAGTGATCTGAACTCCCATAAGCATGAATAGGGATTCCCTTTTATTGGTCAGGCCGGCCCATGTGATCCCAGGGGCGCTTGCGAACTGCACAAGCACCTGGGATACGTGGGCCTCTGCCCGCTCTTACCCGGAGAGACCCAGGATCACACGCCTTCGGATCCGGGCCACCAGGTAAATGTGTAGATATTTTACAGGTCGGAGGCATCCGCCTGCAGGAAGCCTCCGATCGCAAATGTTGGGCCAATATTTTCTGAATGCAATTTTCAATTGATAACCTTAAGTACAGAAAAATGGTGCCCTGAAATAAAGAATTCTGTTTTCAGTTTTGGTACACCTTATTTAGATGGAAATATCTTGCATGTTAATTATAATTAGCCTTAAAAATCTTAAATACAACTTTTTTGCAGATTAAGCCAGACACTATAGTTGAAGTGTGGATGGAAAGCAATGTGAAAGCAGAGCTATCTAAAGTAACACTAGCTGGGTTCACAACCATCCTGGCAGCGCCCTGGTACTTAGATTACATTTCCTATGGACAGGACTGGCAAAAGTACTATCGAGTTGAGCCTCTCCATTTCAATGGTTGGTTAATTTAATTATTAAAGTAAGGAATACTATAGCGTGTTGCCCTGCTTCCTAATTGCATTGATACTTGTGAATATATCTAAAATTCTTAGAATATTGGATGCTCATACTTGAGAGTTGCATCCTTACAATTTTTGAAATAAAAATGCACAATATGAAAAATAAATTGATCAGATATATTTAACCTACTTGGGCATCATTCAGTTAATACCATATTTCTTGCATTTTTCTTTTTATAATGCCTTTTATGCAATCATCTGTTGATTGCTTTAGCCCATCGTAAAAATCAGTTACCTCCTTCAGATTTTTGAATGATCAACATGAATCTGGTGCTTTCTGTATTAATGCATGCCAGGGAACCTGAATCCTCTGCACATGATCTCATCTACCTGTTCTGCTTAAAGGGTGAAACCTTGCTATTCTCCAATTGAGCAAATGCTGAGCTAATTCAATGCTTCACATATTTTAGATGGATGCTTTTTATTGCCCAATTGATTTAAACTTTTTATTGAGAAAATGTGTATTGCCTGCTGTTTGTTTGCATGTCTGACTTTTTTCTTACTAAAATGAAGGAATGTGAAGGGGGGGATTTTACACATGTTCTTGAATTTTTAGTGCGCATATCCTGACTTCCCTAGAGACCTCCATATTTCAATATTACAAGTTAGTCAGACTGTAATTGTGATGCTGGGTTTCTTGTCTCTCTGCACTGTTTTTGGTTTGTAGTTGAAGCCGGACACCATTATTCATGTGTGGAAAGGTGCCTACCAGACGCAAATGGCGGCTGTAACAGCTGCTAAGTTTCATGCTCTCCTGTCCTCTCCATGGTACATGAATGTCATTTCATATGGTCAAGACTGGCAGAAGATATACACAGTGGAACCATACAACTTCAATGGTGTGTTCATTGAGCTACAATTGATGCATGAACATCATCTATGCTGTTTCTACGCTAAGTAATGAGTGTTTTGACCAACTGTTGTTGAGCTTCATTTGTATTTTTAGCCACATGCCTTCATTGCGACAGTTTTTTGATGATGGTTAGGACATAATGTTTTGCCAGAAATAATGTTTGGGACAACCAACCACCCCTGTGAAAGGAAGTGAATAAATGGGGCCTAGGAGGAGGAGAGAAACGGTGCACTGAGATTCCGTGTCTAGTTCAGCTCAAATTCATTCTAGTCTTAATTTCATAGATATTCAACCCATCATGCCTGTGCTGGTTCTTTGAAAAAGCTATACAATTAGTCTGACTCCCCTGCTGTCTACCCATAGCCCTGCAAAGTTTTCCTTTTCAAGTGTATATATCCATTCCTACTCTTTCAGGCAGTGCATTCCAGATCACAACTCCCTACAAAACAACAAAAAATCATCTCTTCCCCTTTGGTACTTTTGCCAATTACCTTCAATCTGTTTCCTCTGGTTACCGACCCACTGGCCAGTGGAAACAGTTTCTCCTTGAATCCCCCTTTTATAATTTTGAACACCTATTAAATCTCCCCTGAACAATCTCGGCTTTTCTAGTCTCTCCACATAACTGAAGTCCCTCATCCCTGGTACCATTCTAGTAAATCTCTTCTGCACCCCCTCAAAGGCCTTAGTCCTAAATTTATTAGGAAAGTTTAATTTACCAAATCGGTCATTATTCTCAATTAACTCCCAGTCCTAATTTTCACTTGCATAAGAATTACAATGGAGTAAGTTTAAAATGAACTAGGAAGAGGGGCAAATATAGGAAATGTTGAGCTTGAAACAATGAATCTTGCAAGTAACTTATACTTGCTACCTCCTGCACTGGGCTGCCTTTCTCACAGATGGGAAAGCTATCTTAATGCTGTGTTCTACTTCCCTCTCCAAAAATACACCAGTTCTACAATTCACCATTCTTAATTGACCTGTCAGTCAAACAGTCAGCATTCTCCTCTGCAATCTTTCCCCCTTTAAGTGAATGCACATGTCCTTTCGTTCTAAAACAGCTCATCCTCTGATTTGAGCTGCACTGTGGGAGATTCATTCTTGCAAAAACACTAAGGGGTAGATTGTCTCAAACCTGTCTGGAAGAAGGCGGGACTTCCCCTTTCGGGTTTTTGACCCGCCTACTTCGCCGTCCGGCCAATCCGCGCGATTTTCCCTTGATTGACCTTGTTGAGCCTGCTGGGCGGGCTCAGCAGGCCATGTAAGGGCCACCTGACAACAGGTGACGTCACAGACTGCAATTTCATCTGTCAAGAGTCCTTGACAGATGAAATGTCAGTGTTTCACAGCTGTTTGAAGCTGTCAAACACTGACCGTCCGAGTTCTAACATGAGTCCTTCTGCGCAGACTCAGTTAGAACTCTCACCGGCACTCAAAGCTGAAGGCTGTCACTTTTGACATCGCAACCATTCAGCTTTCAGTTCCGGCTGAGTGATGCGCTCCCGACAGCTACAGGAAGAAAGGTTAAGGTAAGTACAGTAAGTAAAAGTTCTTTACACACTTTAGACACACCAAACACACTTATTACACTCATGCACCCATCACTCACCTGAGCACTGACATCGCGACCCCTCCAACTCCTTCAACCTGACGGCCCGCCTGCTCTAACCTGGCGTGGTTTGGAGCCGTCGGGGAAACCCACATGAAACCCCTTATTTAAAAAAAAAGGGATTTGGCTAAAAACTGCCTGTTAACTACCTGTTAATTGGCACTAATCCCTTCCTGCCTGGTTTCGGCAGGTACCCGCCGCCCCTGAAACTTGCATGGGGCGGGATGGTGTCGGGACCCCCAAATTCAAGATATCCCCCCCCCGCCACGCCTGAAACCCTGCCTGACGGCTCCATGAAAATCTAGCCCTAAGACTACATGCATTTGCTGCTTAGACCCTTTGCCACAATGTAACTTTGGCAATTTATCACATTTTACATTATTTGCTCATTTTATGAAATAACTTTCTTTTAATATGCCAATACCTAGTTATAATACAGTATATTCTTAAATTCAAGCCTGTCACACACTTGCATAGAATATACAGCACAAACAGGCCATTTGCTCCAACTAGTCTGTGATGGTGTTTATAATCCACACACATCTCCCATTCCATCTACCTCCTCTCAGCCTTTCAGCATGTCTCTCTCCCTTTTCTTTCACGTACTCTTCTAGTTTCCTGTCAGAATTTGTTATCGGCAACAAATCTCAATTGAGCAAACTTCATGAGATACATGAACAAGCTCCAATTCATTTTTCCCCCATCCTCATTCCTGAGAAAAACAGTATCCCATCAGTTGTAGTGGACAATTGCTTACAATGAATCATAGAATAGTAAAGCACAGAAGGCCATTCAGCCCAGCAAGTCAATGCTGGCAGAGCAATCCAGTTAGTCCCATTCCCTAGCTCTTCCCATCTCCCTCCAATTTTTTCTCCAAGTATTTATCCAATTCCCTTTTGAAAGCTACTATTGAATGTTTCCACAACCATATAAGGCAGTGCATTCCAAATTCTCTCGTTCTTCCAAAATGTATCACCTCACTACATTTTTGCGTTGAATTTCATCTGCCAAGTGTCTACCCATTCCACTAGCCTGTCTGTTCTCTTGAAGTCTATTATTGTCTTCCTCAGTGTTTACTACACTTTCAAGTTCCATGTCATCTGCAAATTTTGACAGCTGTGCCTTCAGCTGCCATAGCCCCACACTTTGGAATTCCTTTCCTTGCCATCTACTCTTTAAGACCCTCTTTTAAATCCCACTTGCTCAAGCTATTCGACTCCCCTCCAAATATCTGCTTTGGTTCAGCATTGTTTTTCCTGAATATGCCACTGTAAAGCATCTTGGGACAGTTTTTCTACATTAAAAAGGTGCTATATAAATGAGAACACTAGAATAATTCAGGAGAAGGTGGCCATACTTTATAATGCTTTGGTCAGACAGTAACTTGAATACTGTGCCAGTTCTATCCGAAGGAGAGGTGATCAAATGCTGAGATGCAGTGCAAAGTGTCAAGAAGCTGATTTCTGATGTTGGAAGACTGGAGAAACTTTGGCTTTTAAGCCCGGAAAGGGAGCATCCAAGAGGTGATCGTAGGGAGGTATATAAAAATTGCCACTGCAGGGGGGAAAAAATTGGGCCAGTTGAAATTGGTAAAGGGTAAGACTGATGTCAGGAAATTCTTCTTCAAAGTGATTAACACTGAAAATGGACCTCTAGATAGATTAGTGGAAGCAGAAATCCTGGAGCCATTAGGAGCAGCAAAAAATTTCTTTTTCTCCACCCCTTTGTTTTGGGTTCCCCCCCTTTTTTTTACATGGCAGCTGTCTCATTCTGCCAGTACATTTCACACCTAATCTGAGCCGTCTTTTTGTCTCTTTACTAGTCCTATCACCATCTCGTCTCATTTTGAATACCTCTTAATGTCTATTCACTTCTCTTGTTCTCTCCCCAGCCCTGCCTTTCGATCTATTTCATTTCTGTAGTGTATGTAACTGTTCTACCTTTAAGAGAACTATTGTATGTAACCGTCCCCCTTTAAGAGAACTATTTTAGGTGTGGCACTACTTTATCTTGGCTGCTGTATACTGTAATACCGACGGTGACCACACCGGTATATAAGTGCTGTGTCAGAATTTATTGGGCAGATTTGCCCTGACCTTCGAATAGTAAAGTCCTGTTAAAGTTACTCTTGTAGTCTGTGTATTAATTCAACATAATACCCACAGACTTTACAGTGGCGACGAGTTCGATCTTACCCTGCGGCAACGATACATCCGAAGCCGTTTACGAGCGTCGAGAAGAGGCACCCGCCCTCGTCGTTCTGCTGAGAGAAAACTCGAGTCTGCAGAGGAAGGAAGAATTCAGACACGAAGCCTTCCATCAGCAACAGGCACAGATTGTCCCTTCTGCCACGGTGGTGAGTGAGCCGATCAGCCAAGAGAAGCAAATCGGCCACGTTGACTGTGAGTAAGGGGAAAAATAAAAGAATAAACAGAGGATAAGGGCGGTGAACTCGACCACGGTCGGGGGAAAGGAGCCAGACAGAAGTCTGGCCCAGAGGCGCTGAGACTGGGGCAGCGTGGAGCACGGAAGCCGCGGTACAAGCGGGAACGCAGCCGGGGTGAGAGACCGGGCTACAAGTGGGCTGGGAGACGCAACAGCGTCGTGAGACAGCTCGACCGCAACCGGCGAAAAAGGCCGGGCAGCTACCGAGGCCGCGAGGCGCTGCGACCGGGATCGTAAGGCGCGGGAAGAAATAAAAATAAATAAACCGCGGAGAGCTCAGCCGCAGCCGGGGGAGGAAAGGACCGGACTGCGGGAGGTCTGGGAGAGGCGTTTAAAGCCGCTGAGAGAGAGCGAGCGAGAGCCGGGCGAGCGGGAGAGAGAGCCCGAGCGAGGGAGACTGAGCGAGATCCAGCCAGCGGCTGGAACTGTTCGCCGTCAACGGGTTGTCCCCAGCGCCGGTTGCCCTGCCGAGAAAAGGGAACAAAGAACGCACTGAAGCCGACGCGCAGGCTGCGAACCCCGAAAGCCAGCGGTCGTCGCCCGAGGGGAAAAAGCTTACCCTCCCGCCAGGAGAAGACCAGCGTGGGAAACCGCCATTTTGCCAGTAGGCAGGGAAGAAGACAAGCGTGGGAAACCGCCATTTTGGGAAGAAAAGAAAAGTTAAAGAAAAATTTCGTTGTTGTTCCTCAGGAAGAGTGGGAAGATGCCTAAGCGTGGTAACATCAACAATTTCGATTCCGATGTGGAAGATTGGGCCACGTATGTAGAACGCATCGAGATATATTGTAAGGTCAATAAGATAGCAAATTATGATAAATCTCTAACCTTACTAAACTCAATGGGTGTGAAGACATACGGGTTATTGAAGCATCTTCTATCACCAGCTAAACCGGCGGATCAGTCTTTCGCTAATATTGTTGCTGTCCTGAAGGATCATTTGAACCCCGCACTGCTGATGTTAGCGGAACGATCTAAATTTTACGTGAGAACGCAACTAAAAGAGGAAAGCAACGCAGAGTACCTGGTTGAACTGCGTAGACTAGCAAAATACTGTCAGTTTGGGGTAAATCTGACACAGGCACTGAGAGACAAGTTCGTGTGCGGAATGTCAAAGGAAGGAACACAAACGACTGCTCGAAGAGAACGATCTTACACTTGATAAGGCTGTCCTTATTGCAGCATCGCACGAAGCCGCAGCGAGAGGCACGGCGGAAATGCAGCGGAAGACAGCGGTACTCAGTGGATCAAATGACTTCGGGTACAACGAAATGTTATCGTTGTGGGAAGACAACACACGACCAGAACCAATGCTGGTTTAAAAACCAGGAATGTAGGAAATGTGGCAAGCTTGGTCACATAGCTAAAGTATGCCGGTCAGGAAAGACGACCAGCAATAATAAGTCACCGCAGAAGAAGTACAGAAAGGTACATAAGGTGACTGGGAAGAGTACAGATGAACAGAATTCGGATTCAGACTCCAACAGCAAGGAACTGGGTAGTCTGAGGATTCGCAATGTGAGTAAAGAAGCTGACCGACAAACTATCTGGGTCACACTACAGATTGCAAAAGTCCAAGTGAAAATGGAAGTGGACACCGGATCGGCATTGACGGTCATGAATAAGCATGATTACAAAAAGTTGTTCAAACATATTCCCCTACGGGATACGGAGATAGTATTGCAGACATACACGGGGCATAAAGTATACCCCATCGGAAAGATAAAAGTCAAGGTGAGACACAAGGGCAAAGATCACCGAGGAATGGACATGTATGTGCTACCCGAGGGAGGTCCACCACTTCTGGGACGGGAGTGGATCAGGAAAATAGAGAGACTGGCACTCACTAAACACAATGACGGTAGATTCCGGAAAGGAAGATGTCAAACCTGAACGGTTGTCCAGAATATTGGACGAAGCTAAAGAGGTATTCCAGCAAGGACTGGGAACACTGAGAGGAATTAAGGCAAAAATCAAGATTGCAGAACATGCAAGCCCAAAATTTTTCAAAGCCAGATCGGTACCTTACGCGATACGACCTGCTGTGGAGGCAGAACTGGAAGAGCTTGAACGTTCAGGGGTACTGTCTAAGGTGGACTGGAGTGAGTGGGCCACGCCCATTGTTCCCGTCATGAAGTCTCCATGTAACAAGCCAGGGGGACCGGGAAAGGTCCGCATCTGCGGAGACTTAAAGATCACAGTTAATCCGGTGCTTCACACGGTACAATACCCGCTTCCGCGGATTGAGGATATCTTTGCTTCATTGTCTGGCGGGAAACACTTCAAGATAGACCTGGCACAAGCATACTTACAGATGGAAGTCGAGGAAGAGTCGTGCCCGTATCTCTCAATCAACATGCACAGAGGCTTGTATCGATATAATAGACTGGTTTTCGGAGTAGCTTCAGCTCCAGCAATTTGGCAGAGGGCCATGGAGCAGGTCTTACAGGGTATCCCAAGCACGCAGTGTTACTTGGACGATATCCTGATTACGGGGGAAGACGAGGAAGAACACCTCACAAATTTGAAACTGGTGCTCACCAGGTTGAAGGAATATGGCCTTCGAGTTAATCGGCAGAAATGTGAGTTCTTCCAGAAACGGATCTCGTACTGCGGTCATGTCATTGACCAAGAGGGGCTGCACAAGTCACCTGACAAGATCGAAACTGTCGTGAAGGCCCCCGCTCCGGAAAATGTATCACAGTTGAGATCGTTTCTGGAGTTGATACATTATTACCACAAGTTTCTGCCAAATCTATCCACAGTGCTGCATCCGCTGAATGCTCTGTTGCGGAAAGAAGTACCATGGAAGTGGAGCGAGGACTGTAAGAAGGCCTTTCGCAGAAGCAAGGCGTTGATTACCTCTGAGGAAGTGTTGGCTCATTTCAACCCAACGTTACCTCTTCGTCTAGCGTGTGATGCTTCCCCTTATGGAATTGGAGCAGTAATTTCACACAAGTTACCAAATGGCTCGGAAAGGCCAGTCGCATTTGCGTCCCAATCATTGACCTCCGCTGAGCGAAATTATGCTCATAGATAGGGAGGCTCTCAGCCTTGTGGGGAGTAAAGAAATTCAACCATTACCTGCAGGGCAAGAAGTTCACATTGCTGACAGACCACCAGCCGTTGGTGTCCATATTCAACCCTAAAGGCCGTTTCCACTATGACAGCGCAAAGGCTACAGAGGTGGTCCGTGTTACTAGGGGCACACCAATATGACATCGAATACAAAAGGTCCAAACAGCATGGAAATGCTGATGGGTTATCATGCCTACCGTTGCCAGTAGTAGAAGAGGCGGCTACAGTGGACCCAGTAGAGATGTTCCACTCGTCCATAGTGGAATGTCTACCAGTAACAAATTCGATGATCGAAAATGAAACAAGAAATGACCCGACTCTCTCTCTCTCTCTCTCTCTCTCGAGTCTACGATTTAACGGTGGAGGGATGGCCAGCACATGGCGAACCAATGCTGCCAGCATTTTCACAAGAGAACAGCTGTCAGTGTGCCGAGGAACCTTGATGTGTGGATCTAGAGTGGTGATTCCACCCAAACTTCAGCATAAAGTGCTAAAGGAGCTTCACGAGGGGCATCTGGGGGGAGTGAAAATGAAGAACCTAGCAAGAGCGTTTGTGTGGTGGCCAGGTATTGATGGAGACATCGAAGAAATAACCAAGAGCTGTCTAGGATGCCAGAAGGTCCAAAACGCGCCACCACAAGCTCCTCTGCATCCATGGGAGTGGCCCTCATCTCCATGGCAAAGGGTACACATCGACTTTGCTGGTCCATTTATGGACTCAATGTTCTTAATCGCGGTGGATGCACACTCCAAGTGGCCGGAGGTAATAAAGATGTCCTCCACCACCATGGAAAAAACCATCACAGTATTAAGGACCATATTTGCCAGGAATGGGCTGCCGGAACAGATCTGTTCTGATAATGGACCGCAATTTGTGTCCGAAGAATTCAGGAAGTTCTTAAAAGACAATGGGGTCGAGCACTACACGTCAGCCCCATACCATCCCGCCACCAATGGATTAGCTGAAAGGTTTGTCCAGACCTTCAAGAAGGCCATAAAGGCCATGGGTAACGAAGACACAAACCTACAACATAAGGTAGATAACTTCTTGTTGGCGTACAGGAATGCAACACATGCGGTCACAAACCAAACTCCCGCCATGATGTTTTTCAATAGAAGACTAAGATGCTGGCTGGATTTGCTTAAGCCAAACGTCAGAAGGGACGTAGAGAACTGGCAATTTCAGGGCATGAATGAAAGGCCAACTAGATCCTTTCGGATAGGTCAACAAGTTTTGGCCCGAGACTACCGTACCAAGAAATGGCAGCCTGGAACTATTGGGAAAAGGCTAGGACCGCTGATGTATACAGTGGACATTGGTGAAAGCATAATAAGGCGCCATGTTGACCAGATCATAGTCATCCACAAAGGGCCAATCTACTCCACAACTTTACACGTCTAATGTTGAAGCAGAGATACCCAGAGCACCTACCTCCGATCCGGTAATACTGGAATCAGATGAACCTGACGCTGTCTTTCAAACCGAATCGACCTTGCCAGAAGAACCTACGACTCCACCGAAAACTACTACACCACCGAGGCGTTATCCGGACAGTCAGGAAGCCTCCAGAGAGACTGAATCTGTGAACTGTTTTGCATAAGTTGTGTATATGTTATGATATGTTTAATGGGGAATAAGTATGTTGTAAGCTAAAAAGGGAGGATTGTAGTGTATGTAACTGTTCTACCTTTAAGAGAACTATTGTATGTAACCGTCCCCCTTTAAGAGAACTATTTTAGGTGTGGCACTACTTTATCTTGGCTGCTGTATACTGTAATACCGACGGTGACCACACCAGTATATAAGTGCTGTGTCAGGATTTATTGGGCAGATTCGCCCTGACCTTCGAATGGTAAAGTCCTGTTAAAGTTACTCTTGTAGTCTGTGTATTAATTCAACATAATACCCACAGACTTTACAATTTCCTTTCCAGTTTTGAAAAATGGTTAGTCCCGAAACGTCGATTCTAATTTCTCTCCACGGATGTTGCCTGGCCTGCTGAGTTTTTCCAGCATTTTCTGTTATTTTGGATTTCCAGCATCTGCAGTATTTTGCTATCGTATTCACATTCTTCTGGATGGGTGAATCAAGATAAGACAAAGTTCCTCATCTGTAATTATCTTGTGATCCCTAGATAATTGCATTTCTCGTCAAATTATTCCATTGGATGTGATCACAGCAATACTGCCACTAAACAAGGGCTATTTGGAATTATTTGAAAATATAGAGCTTAACAGAGACTACACTTTAAAAAAAATAATTGGCTATAAAGTGTTTTGGGATATCCTGGAGGACATGAATAGTGCTATGCAAGTGCAAATTCTTTAGATGTTGCACCAAACAGGAATGATGAAAGATGAGGATGGTACTGCTAGTGAGGTTAAAAAAAAAATACCAACCTTGCACATATATGTGGAAGCCATATGTAATGGATGTTTTGTAAATAGACATTGATGCGTTCTGCTCAAGATCCAGTTAACAAGTTTAAGTACAAGAATCAGCTGCACTGAGTGCTGTGCTACAGCTGATCAAGACACAAATTTAAATTTCAGTTAATTCTCATTACTGTGGGGATGCTGCAGCATCCCCAATCAGCAGAGTGGGTTATTTAAGACGAGTTCTATTCCCAAGGGTTCAGTACTAGGACCACTGCTGTTTTTGATAAATATTAATGACATGGACTTGGGGGTACAGGGCACAAATGAATTATTTCTTCAAATGTTTGCATTGCTTATCTATCATTTTTTAATCCAGTTTCCCAATACACCTTAGCCAACTCGCTTCTCATACATATGTAGTTTGCTTTCTTCATATTTAAGACCATAATTGTGGACTTAACATTTGATAGAGTTTGAGAGTGATTTAGTTATCTCTTTTATGATCACTGCACCCTAGAGGCTCCTTTACAAGGTTATTAATTAATCCTGTCTCATTGCACAATACTAGATCTAAAATAGTCTGTTCTCTAGTTAGTTGGTTCCTCGACATACTAATCTAGAAAACTATCTTGAATGCATTCCATGAACTCGTCCTCTGCATTATTGCTGCAAATTTGGTTTGCTCAGTCTATGAAAATTAGTCTCCCATGATTACTTGTTACATGCACCTCTGATTTATACCGTGCCTGACACTACAACTACTGTTTAGGGGCCTATAAACTACTCCCACCAGTGTTTTCTGGCCCTTGTTTTTTAGCTACACCCTAGTGATTCTGCATCTTGTTTTTCCAAGCTAAGATCCTTTCTCTCTCGTCTTTATCCCATCCTTTTATTATCAGGGCTACCCCCCCCCCCCCCTCTCTTTCCATTCGGCTTAACTCTTCTAAAAGTGAAATCCTGGAATAATTGCCAACCTGTTACCGTGTCTCCATATTGGCTATTAAATCAAACCCATTTGTTTCTCTGCTATTCATCATCTATTTTGTTGTGAATGCTTCGAGCATTCAGATATAGTGCCTGTAGCTTAAACTTTTTTCTATTTTACCCTGATGCCCTATTACCTTTTAAGCTGTCTGTCCCTTCCTGGCCCACTCTGCTTATTTTTACCCAAATCGCTGCTCTACAGCTGTGACATTTTTCTTACTGCTTTTGAATTTTACCCTTTCCTGAATCCTGCTCTTTCTTCCCCCCCCCCCCCCCCTCCCCGTTTGCATTAGTTTAAAGCCCTATATACTGCCCTAATTATTCGATTTGCCAGGACATTGGTCTCGGCCTGGTTTAAGTGAAGCCCGTCCCAGGGACTCGACATCAAGTTCAACAATTTGACCATAACCTCTACCCCTATCTTTTATTTAAAAAAAAAAAAAAGAATTTTTTTTTAATTCTCTCATATGACAGCTGTCTTTCATTCTGCCATTGCCATTTACACTTCATCTAGAGCCATCTTTTGTTTCTTAACTTGTCCCATCATCCCTTTTGTCTCTTAATCTCTCCTGCCTTCCATCCTATCACAGGACTGTCTCTTGTTCTACCCGCCCCTTTCCCTGCCCCTACACATGCTTAAAAACCTGTTCCATCTCCAACTTTTTCCAGTTCTGACAAAGGGTCATTGACCTGAAACATTAACTCTGGGATCTAGATGCACTGGGCGATTGAGCATGTGACTAGTAAATGATGATTAACTTGGAAAAGTAAAGTGTTATGCATGTCACAGAAACCCCACAGTGCAGATAGAGGCCATTTCGGCCCATCGAGCCTGCACCGACACATATCCCACCCGATCCCCGTAATCTCTACACCAACACATATCCCACCCTATCCCCGTAACCCCACGTATTTAACTCCCGTAACACTAAGGGTCAATTTATCATAGCCAATCAACCTAACCCACACATTTTTGGACTGGGAGGAAACTGGAGCACCCGGAAAAAACCCACGCAAGCACGGGGAGAATGTCGGCAGGGAGAATGCTTAACATACCCTTTAGGGAAAAGTAATAATATAAATAAAGCCAGTGGAGAAAAAGATTGGGGCATTGTAGTGCACACATCTCTAAAGGTTCATGAACGATGCAATAGCTAGAGCAAATGGTGTATTTCTAGGACAATTGATTAAGATGAAGCAGACTATTTGTCCTTTCTATAAGGCCTTTGTTTGACTTCTGTCCTGTTTTGGCATCTTCACATGGGCAATTAATGAGGCTTTGGAAAGGATGCAGAGGAGGTTACAGATGGGGAAGGGCAAGGCCCTGAAGAGATTTAAACGCCAGTGAGGATTTAAAATTTGAGGCATTGGCTCCCAGTCCCTCAATGTACGTCAGCAAGGACAGGGGTGTGGGTGAGTGATTAGGCTATACGTTGCAGAGTTTTGGATGAGCTGAAGTCCACGGTGGATGGAGAATGGGCGACTGTCAGAAGAGCATTGGGATAGTTGAGTCTAGAGGTGACGTATGGACGAGGGTTTCAGCAGTAGATGGGCTGAGGTGAAAGCGGGCTATGTTAGAGGTGGCAGTAGGCAGTCTTTGCATTGCTTCAGACTCCACATACACTCAAGTATACAAGAGAACATTACTTTGCATCCTTTATCTAAATTTTGAACCAATAACAATAGAAGCAGCATTGGGTTTTAATAAGGGACTTTTATATATTTTTGAGGATTCACCTTGTGTATTCCATCATTTTTTAAAGCTTTTTTAACCACTCCCCTGACCATGTGCTTTACCAGCACCTAACTTGGATGTATTTGGTGCCTATAGTATTTGAGCTGTTGACTGTTTAATCTTTCTCATGAACTATAAGCTAGCCATAAGTGACAAGGAACATTTTAGAAGACTTGGCTTAATATATACTATTGCATCCTTTTACTATTATAATAAATCTGAGGTAAATTTAATCTGATAAAATTGCCTAAAAATGAATTAAACAGTAATGCCAACCCCACTGCATCATAAATCACAAGACAAACTCTCAAAAATAGAGTTGATATTTTTGGGTTATAAACCTTATTAGTGGCTTTGTTTAATCTCGACAGGTCACAGCTCTTTACAAAAACTATATTACTGTATTTGAAAATGCTTTACAAAAACTTTTTGAAAATCCTACCAGTTATCACCACCCTTTGAAAGTTGGGGTAAATTTTCATTAAAAATTGTGTGACTTGCGATTAATTCATCAGAGTTGGCATTACTGAGTGGGTGCTTCCCTTAAATTTTATATACAACTTGCTATAATTGTAGCAGCTACCCAACAGTACACAATGTCTGCCCTGGCTCAGTGTCTCTCTAGCCTCTGAGTCAGAAGGTTGTGGTCTCCAGTCCCAGTCCAAAGACTTGAGTACAAAATCTAGGCTGACACTCCAGTGCAGTACTGAGGGAATGCTGCCCTGTCAGAAATACAATCTTTCAGATGAGACATTAAATCAAGGCCCCATCTGCCTTCTCAGGTGGATGTAAAAGACCCCTGGCACTATTCTGCCCTGGTCAATATTTATCACTCAACCTACATCACTAAAGCAGATTATCTGGTAATTATCACATTGCTCTTTGTAGGAGCATGTTGTGTGCACATTGGCTGCTGTATTTCTCTACCTTGCAGCAGTGACCACACTTCAAAAAGTACTTCATTAGCTGTAAAGCACTTTGGGACGTCCTGTGGTCGTGAAATGCGCACTATAAATGCAAATCTTTTTGTGTTCCCCAGGTGCTCTTCTGTCTGCTATTTATACCAATATAACATTAAGGGACGATAGGCGGTTGGTCACTCCGATGAAAGGGTTGCCTTATATTGGGGATGATGACATGATGCAGGGCCATCCCTTCTCCGGGATGCAGGAGCGTTGCCTAATGAACACATCACTGAGACTGGGGTGGTGGTGAATCTGAAAGAGTGAGTGATGTCACAGCACAGACAGTCGCCCCCATACAGAGTGCAGTATGATTATCTCTGAGGAGAGAGGGATGGGCAGGCACCGGGATACTAGTACCACAGAGATGGGGAGACGAGCAGAGTCCACACTGGCCGGTGGGGTGACTAGACCGGGATGCGCTGTAGCACATTGGCAAAGATATGCCCAGGATGTCGGGAAAGGGGTCTGTAGAAAGGAAGTTCCACCGTGGTGAGCACTTTTGCCCTTCGCTGAAAATGGCCGAGGAGTGGGGTCTGGTCCTCACCAGTGTGCCCAGAAGTCTATTTTTGATTTGCTATCTTTTTGTTGCCCCCTTCCTCCTATTGGCTCATGGTAACTAATGGTTTCCGTGCTCACGGGGTCGGTTAGATTAAAATCTGAAGCTGTTTCCAGTGCAGCAGCGTGGTGCAGTTTGAAATTAAAAATTGCGTGTCGCGATTAATTCAAGAGTTGGCGTCACTGATTTAAGTATTGTTTGCTTGGCTTATATGTCAAATTCCTATTTACTAAGGATTCTGTAAAATGTACTCTGGTCCTTATGGTATCTGTCTTCTTCATCCTAATATTGCCATTGCCGTATACTATCCGTGCACCAGTTGAATACTAGTATCTATCTTTACAATGTGCTGAAATAGAATGTAAATAGTTTCAAGATGTGGTTCAAAGTTGATTTTGTTCTAAACATCATTTATGGTAAATGTTTTGGCAGTGGTTTAAGACCCAATTAATTGACTTGGATAATTGAACTAGAAATTGGGATTAGTGATAGTTATGTCCAGTAGTAACCTTCCCTCTTTTTCATCTATAGGAACTGCAGCACAGAAGAAGCTGGTGATTGGGGGAGAGGCTTGTCTCTGGGGAGAATATGTGGATGCAACCAATCTTGCTTCACGATTATGGTAGCAAACCTTTCCACTTGTATAATATATTAGATAGCAGTACATCTTTCTCACCCCAGAGATATCATCAACATATATTTACAAATCAAACCTGTATTAATGCAGGGCAATATAATTCAATAGGGCTTATCTAGTTCTGCTAAAAACAATTGGGTTTGGATTTTTATATCATCGTTTTGAAATTTTGAATTGCTTTTCCTTTTCACCAAAGCTGTTGGCAGTGAGGTCTGTTATGGTGCAACCAGTCTACATTGAACACTAGTTTCACATTTTGAATTGTATTTGCACTATGCCAAAGCTACTGCAAATTGCGGAACATTGTCAACCTATCTGCTCAAGTATTCATAATGTAAGGGTTTGGAACTTTGAAGTTAGATTTCTTGACGGTATATGTTTAATGGGTTTTCCAACTTTCCACACCTCCTTAAATAATGGGGGACCTGGATTTAAATCATCCTTTTTCCTCTCTTGCCTTCAGTACCTGTTGGGTGAGAAGGACCTTGAGAGAAACCACATGTTACAAACAAATGGATTATATGTTGTAATAGGAAAGCTGAAAAATATTAGCAATTAACAGTCTAGGTGTAAAAAATTTCAAACTTAAATACATTTATATTTTCAACTCTGCATTTTATTTAGCACTTCAGGTCCATGGCAAACACCAGGTGGGGGCAGCCCAGCTGGACAGACAATTACACCCCCTCCACTAGTGGTTTTGGGTTTGGTCACTTTTCCCTATTCTGGTTGAGATATGTATTCTGTGGTATTAACCATCCCTCCTCCTGCAGGGGCGTGTCATGTTGAGGCTTGATAGAGGACCTATTTTATAAGTAAAAACGATTCAGGCTACTTGACACTTTTCCAGTTCTGGACAGAATCTATATACCATAGATGCCTAACCTACATTTGTGGGGAGAGTAAGGTTTCACAACAGGTGGGGATTGCATATGGCTGTTAGCAGTGAGTTGTGCTAGTTTTAGTATATCAAACATATCTTGCACCCCTGGGAACACGACTAGTAAACAGCAGCATGGCTTTGAAGGGACGTCCGTGCTGGTGATGGCCATTGTCGCATCCTGATCACGTGTTAAAATGGTGGTTTTGGGGGACATGACCAGAAAGTGTGGCAGTCTTGCCACATCCTCTTTGTCATTTGTCCGACAGGGCTTAATCTATGAAGCTTGAGCTGTGGTACATTCAGTATGCAAGTTTTGTGTTGGTCACTTTTTTTAAAAATATTTGTTCATGGGATGTGGGTGTCGCTGGCAAGGCCAGCATTGTTGCCCTTGAGAAGGTGATGGTGAGCTGCTTCCTTGAACCGTTGCAGTCTGTGTGGTGAAGGTACTCTGTGCTGTTAGGGAGGGAGTTCCAGGATTTTGACCCAGCGATTATGAAGGAACGGTGATATACTTCCAAGTCAGGACTTGGAGGTGGTGGTGTTTCCATGCTCCTGCTCCCCTTGTCCTTCTAGGTGGTAGAGGTTGTGGGTTTGGGAGGTGTTGCCAAAGAAGCCTTGGCGAGTTGCTGCAGTTCCTCTTGTAGCTGGTACACACTGCAGCTGTGGTGGAGGGAGTGAATGTTTCAGGTGGTGGATGGGGTGCCAATCAAGTGGGCTGCTTTGTCTTGGATGGTGTTGAGCTTCTTGAGTGTTGTTGGAGCTGCACTCATCCAGGCAAGTGGAGCGTATTCCATCACACTCCTGACTTGTGCCTAGTAGATGGTGGAAAGGCTTTGGGGAGTCAGGAAGTGAGAGACTTGCCGAATACCCAGCCTCTGATCTCTTGTTGCCACAGTATTTGTGGCTGGTTAAGTTTCTGGTCAATGGTGACCCCCCAGGATATTGATGGTGGGGGATTCGGGATGGTAATGCCTTTGAATGTCGAGGGGTGGTGGTTAGACGCTCGCTTGTTGGAGATAGTCATTGCCTGGCACTTGTGTGGCGCAAATGTCACCTGCCACTTATCAACCCAAGCCTGAATGTTGTCCAGGTCTTGCTGCATGCAGGCATGGACTGCTTCATTATCTGAGGAGTTGCGAATGGCACTGAACACTGCATTCATCAGCAAACATCCCCACTTCTGACCTTATGATGGAGGAAAGGTAATTGATAAAGCTGCTGAAGATGGTTGGGCCAAGGACACTGCCCTGAGGAACTCCTGCAGTGATGTCCTGGGGCTATGATGATTGATCCCCAACCACCACAACCATCTTCCTTTGTGCAAGGTATGACTCCAGCCAGTGGAGAGTTTCCCCCCCTGATTCCCATTGACTTCAATTTTACTAGGGCTCCTTGATGCCACACTCGATCAAATGCTGCCTTGATGTCAAGGGCAGTCACTCTCGCCTCGTCTCTGGAATTCAGCTCTTTTGCCCATGTTTGGACCAAGGCTGCAATGAGGTCTGGAGCCGAGTGGTCCTGGCAGAACCCAAACTGGGCATCAGTGAGCAGGTTACTGGCAAGTGCTGCTTGATAGCACTGTCGACGCCACCTTCCATTACTTTGCTGATGATTGAGAGTAGACTAATGGGGCGGTAATTGGCCGGATTTGATTTGTCCTGCTTTTTGTGGACAGGACATACCTGGGCAGTTTTCCATATTGTCTGATAGATGCCATTGTTATAGCTGTACTGGAACAGCTTGGCTAGAGGCACAGCTAGTTCTGGAGCACAAGTCTTCACGACAGCTGGGATGTTGTCAGGGCCCATAGCCTTTGCTGTATCCAGTGTGCTCAGCCGTTTCTTTATCACTTGGGAGTGAATAGAACTGGCTGAAGACTGGCTTTTGTGGTGGTGGTGGGGACCTCGGGAGGAGGCAGATATGGATCATCCACTCGGCACTTCTGGCTGAAGATAGTTGCAAACGCTTCAGCTTTGTCTTTTGCACTCGTGCTGGGCTCCACCATCATTGAGGATGGGGATAGTCATGGAGCCTCCTCCTTCTGTTAGTTGTTTAATGGTCCACCACCATTCACGACTGGATGTAGCCGGACTGCAGAGCTTTGATCTGATCTGTTGATTGTGGGATCGCTTAGCTTGGTCTATAGCCCACTGTTTCTGCTTTTTAGCATGCATGTAGTCCTGTGTTGCAGCTTCCCCAGGTTGGCACCACATTTTTAGGTACACCTGGTGCTGCTCGTGGCATGCTCTTCTATACTCCTATTGGCTTGATGGTAGTGAGGAATATGCCAGGCCATGAGGGTACAGATTGTGGTGGCATACAATTCTGCTGCTGATGGCCCACAGCACCTCCTGGATGCCCAGTTTTGAGCTGCTAGATCTGTTCTGAATCTCTCCCATTTAGCACAGTGGTAGTGCCACACAACATGATGGAGGGTGGTGTCCTCAGTGTGAAGACAGGACTTCATCTCAAATGACTCTGCTACCATTGCTGTTGTGGACAGATGCATCTGCGACAGGCAGATTGGTGACAAGGTAAAGTAGGTTTTTCACCTCGTGTTGGTTTTCTCGCCACCTGTCACAGGCCCAGACTGGCAGCTATGTCCTTCAGGACCCGGTCAGTAGTGGTGGTACCGAGCCACTCTTGGTGATGGACATTGAAGTTCCCCACCCAGAGTACATTCTGTGCCCTTGCTACCCTCAGTAGTGCTTCCAAGTGGTGTTCAACATGGAGTACTGATTCATCAGCTGAGGGAGGGCAATAGGTGGTAATCGGCAGGAGGTTTCCTTGCCCATGCTTGACCTGAAGCTATGAGACTTCATGGGGTCCAGAGTCAATGTTAGGACTCCCAGGGCCACTCCTTCCCGACAGAGTACCACTGTGCCGCCACCCCTGTTGGGTCTGTCCTGCCCGTGGGACAGGACATACCATGGGATGGTGATGGAGTTTGGGACATTGGCTGAAAGGTATGATTCTCAGTATGACTGTCGGGCTGTTGCTTGACTAGACTGTGGGACAGCGCTCTCAATTCTGGCCCAAGTCCCCAAACATTGGTGAGGAGGACTTTGCAGGGTTGACTGGGCTGGGTGTGCTGTTGTCTTGTCCGTAGCCAGTGCCGAGGTTGATGCTGTGTGGTCTGTCTGGTTTTATTATTACTGTTGTTTGTAGTGCTGTTTTTTTGTTACAACTGAGTGGCTTGCTAGGCCATTTCAGAGGGCAGTTGAGAGTCAACCACATTGCTGTGGGTCTGGAGTCACATAGGTCAGACCAGGTAAGGATGGCAGATTTCCATAGAATCATAGGTGGAAGGTGGCCATTTGGCCCATGCCCACTCAGCTAGTCCCACTCTGCTGCCCTACAATTTTTTTTCCTTCAGATACTTATTCAACTCCCTTTTGAAAGATAAGAGAGTCTGCCTCCACCACCTTTTCAGGCAGTGCATTCCAGATCTTAACCATTCGTTACTTAAGTTTCTTACGTTGCCTTTGGTTCCTTTGCCAATCACCTTAAATCTGTGTCCTCTAGTTCTCGACCCTTCTGCCAATGGGAAGTTTCTCTCTCTACTGTGTCCAGACCCCTCATGATTTTGAACACTTCTGTCAAATCTTCTCTGCTCTAAGGAGAACAACCCCAGCTTCTCCAATCTATCAACGTAACTGAAGTCCTTCATTCCTGGAATCATCCTCGCATAGTGGTTAGCACTGTTGCCTCACAGCGCCAGGGACCCGGGTTCGAATCCGGCCTCGGGTGACTGTGTGGAGTTTGCACATTCTCCCCGTGTTTGCGTGGGTTTCCTCCCCGGGTGCTCCGGTTTCCTACCACAGTCCAAAGATGTGCGGGTTAGGTTGATTGGCTATGATAAATTGACCCTTAGTGTTAGGGGGATTAAATACGTGGGGTTACTGGGATATGTGTTGGTGTAGGGGTTACGGGGATCGGGTGGGATATGTCGGTGCAGGCTCGATGGGCCGAAATGGCCTCTATCTGCACTGTGGGGTTTCTGTGATAAATCATCTTCACCTTCTCCAAGGCCTTCACATCCTTCCTAAAGTGTGGTGCCCAGAATTGGACACACTACTCCAGTTGGGGCCGAACCAGTGTTTTATAAAGGTTACTCTTAATTTCCACACTTCTGTATTCTATTCCTCTATGAAGCCCAGCATCCTGTAAGCCTTTTTAACTGCTTTCTCAACCTGCCCTGCCACCTTCAACGATTTGTGCACATATACCCCCAGGTGTCTCTGTTTGTGCACCTACTGTAGGATTGTAACCTTTAGTTTATATGTCCTGTCCTCTCATTCTTTTAACCAAAATTCTTTCTACCAAAATCGGTTTTAGTGAGGGGTGTCGGGTATATCCGTGTTAGTGAGGGGGTGTGGGGTATATCAGTGTTACAGTGAGGGGTGTCATACTTTTCCGGTGTTAAATTTAATCTGCCACCTGTCTGCCCATTTCACCAGCCTGTCTCTTTCTGAAGTCTATCACTTTCCTCCTCACTGTTCACTACTTCCAAGTTTTGTGTCATCTGCAAATTTTGAAATTGTGCCCTGTACACCAATGTCCAAGTCATTACTATATATCAAGAAAAGCAGTGGTCCTAGAACCGACCCCTGGGGAACACCACTGTACCTTCCTCCAGTCTGAAAAACAACTGTTCACCACTACTCTGTTTCCTGTCACTTAGCCAATTTCGTATCCATGCTGCCACTGTCCCTTTTATTCCATGGGCTTCAACTTTGCTGGCAAGCCTATTATATGGCACTTTGTCAAATGCCTTCTGGAAATCCATGTCAACTGCATTACCCTCATCAAAAAACTCAATCAAGTTGGTTAAACACTATTTGCCTTTAACAAATCCGTGCTAGCTTTCCTGAATTAATCCACACCTATCCAAGTGATCTGTTGATTTTATCCCTGATTACTGTTTCTAAAAGCTTTCTCACTATCAAGGTTAAACTGACTGGCCTGTAGTTGCTGGGTTATCTTTACACCCTTTTATTGAACAATGGTGTAACATTTTCAATTCTCCAGTCCTCTGGCACCACCCACGTATCCATGGAGGATTGGAATATTATGGCCAGTACCGCCACAATTTCCTCCTTCAATTCCCTCAGCATCCTAGGATGCATCCCATCTGCTCCTGGTGACTTATCTACTTTAAGTACAGCCAGCCTTTCTAATACCTCCTTTATCAATTTTTAAACTATCAAGTGCCTCCACTACCACCTCCTTCACTGTCTATGGCAGCATCCTCTTCCTTGGTGAAGACAGATGCAAAGTTCTCATTTAGTACCTCAGCCATACCCTCTGCCTCCATGCATATGTCTCCTTTTTGGTCCCTAATTGGCCCCTCCTTACTACCCTTTTACTCTTTATATGCCTATAGAAGACTTTTGGATTACTTATGTTGGCTGCCATTTTATTCTCAACCTCTCTTTGCCCCTCTTACTTACTTTTTCACTTCTCTGCCCTTTCTATATATAGCCTGATTCTCTGATGTATTTGCAACCTGACATCTATCATGCATTCTTTTCTGCTTCATATTCTCTATCTGTTTAGTCATCCAGTGAGCTCTGACTGTAGTTGCCCTACCTTTCCCCCTTGTGGGAATGTACCTTGACTGTACTGGAACTATTTCCTCTAAGAGGCAGCCCATTGTTCCACTACAGTTTTGTTTGCCAATCTTTAATTCCAGTTTACCCAGGCCAGATCTGTTCTCATCCCACTGAAATTGGCCTCCCCCCTCTCTTTTCCCCCCCCCCTCCCCAGTTAAACATTCTTACTCTAGATTGCTCCCTGTCCTTTTTCCATAGCTAATATAAACATTGATACTATGATCACTGTTCCCTAAATATTCACTTACTGACACTTGACCGACCCTCATTCCCCAGAACCAGATCCAGCAATGCCTCCTCCCTCGTTGGGCTGGAAACATACTGATCAAGAAAGTTCTCCTGAACACACTTCAGAAATTCTTCCCCTTCTCTGCCCTTTACACTATTACAATCCCAGACTATATTAGGATAATTTAAGTCCCCCATTATCACGACTCTATAGTTTTTGCACCTCTCTAATTTCTCTGCAAATTTGCTCCTCCATATCTTTCCCCCTATTTAGTCTATAGAATACGCCTGGTAGTGTAATGGCACCTCTTATTTCTTAACTCTAGCCATATAGATTCTGTCCTTGACTCCTCCAGGACATCCTCATTCTCCTTAACCAATACTGCCACACCACCTCCTATCTTGCCTGAACACTTATAACCAGGAATATTTAATACCCAATCTTGCCCTTTTTTGAACCAGGTCTGTTATTGCCACATCATATTCCCATGTGGCTGTTTGTGCCTGCAGCTCACCAACCTTGTTTACTTCGCTTCGTGTGCTCACATACATACACTGTAAACCTATCTTGGACCATCTGCTATTCTCTTAGTTGGACCCCACCTAATACCTTACTATTTCTTACTTTAGTGCTCTCTGCCTCTCCCAGCCCTTTGAGCATGTTATTTCCCCATTCTAATGTTACATCCTGGTGCCCATCCCCCTGCCAAATTAGTTTAAACCCTCCCCAACAGCACTAGCAAACCTCCCCGCGAGGATAATGGTTCTGGCCCTGTTGAGCTGCAACCTGTCCGGCCTGTACAGGTCCCACCTCCCCCAGAACCAGTCCCAATGCCCCAGGAATCTGAAGCCCTCTCTTCTGCACCATCTCTCCAGCCACGCATTCATCTGCTCTATACTTGCGCGTGGCACCAGGAGTAATCCGGAGATTACTACCTTTTTGAGGTCTTGCTTTTAGTCTCTTTCCTAGCTCCCTAAAATCTGCCTGCAGGACCTCATCCCTCTTTCTACCTATGTTGTTGGTAACCATATGGACCATGACCTCTGGCTGTTCACCCTAACTACTCCATTACATCCTTGACCCTGGCACCAGGGAGGCAAAATACCATCCTGGAGCCAAATCTGCGGCTGTAGAAACGCCTGTCTGCTCCCCTAACTATCTAATCTGCTCCCTCTCCCCCTCCCTCTCCCTCCTCTTTCCCCCCCCCCCCCCTCCCCACTCCAGTACAGCTGAGCCACCCACGGTGCTGTGGACGCAGTTCTGGCAGTACTCCCTAGAGGAACCATCGCCCTTACCAGTACTCTGAACCTCTGTTCCTGACCAGGTTTGCTGCGCTGCTCTCCCTGAAGGACATTAGTGAACCAGATGGGTTTTTATAACAATTCAATAGTTTCATGGTCACCATTACTGATGCTAGTTTTTATTCCAGATTTGTTTAACTGAATTTAAATTCCCCAGCTGCCATGGTGGATTTGAACTAATGTCTCTGGATCATTAGTCCAGGCCTCTGGGTTACTAGTCCAGTAACATAACCACTGGTACTGGTCCTGTTATTTTGAGGGTTTCTCTCCAGATTCCCTTCCATTTTTCTGTTTAGTGACTTAGATATCACTCCCATGCTCCTTTTCCAGCTTTCAATTTGTCTTAACAATGTGAAGATGAGCACAAGTGTAGAAGGCAGAAATGTTTACGGGTATCATGGAAGTTCAGTAGCTGTAAAGAGGTTGGCTCTTGGCCCGCAAAGCATTGCTGCTTCCTCATAGAAATTTACAGCACAGAAGGAGGCCTTTCAGCTCTTGTCCGTGCCAGCTGACAGAGCTATCCACCCTCCTGGAGGATGTACATAAGGAGTAGGCCATTCGGCCCCACGAGCCTGCTCTGACATTCAATATGATCATGGCTGATCTTCTACCTCAGCTCCACCTTCCTGCACTATCCCCATATCCCTCGATTCCCTTAATATCCAAAAGAGTTCAATTTGGCATAAGTGAACACATCCTGATGAGTCAAATGGAGTTTTTCCCTATTAGTTGCTGAAAGCATAAGATCTCACCTGTGTAGGGTGCTCAGCCTCTCCAAAAATAAAACTCTCTCTAATTTGCCATTGCCTGGTGTGCATTTTAAGCCCTTGCATCATCCATAGGTGGGAACAGAATAAAGTGGCATAAAAGTGATGTGAATCCTTAATTTTGGGCTGTTAACTGATGCCAGCCATGCCATATCATTTGGCTAACTTTTGTATACTGTCAAACTTGAGAATGTTGCTCATAACTATCTAATTTTTCCCTTCCCTGAAGGCCTCGGGCAAGTGCTGTAAGTGAGCGTCTTTGGAGCAGTGCAGAAACAACCGATTTAAATGATGCGTACAAGAGGCTATCCAAACATCGCTGCCGCATGGTCCGGTAAGGAATGATTTAATACTATACTGCTCAGTGCAATGTGAAATAGTTAAAAATAATTGTGCAAATTGTTTTTTTTTTTTTAAATCACTCCCTCACCAATTCCCATAGTAAAGAAGTAAGGAGATTCTAATGTGTATTTCAAGATGGTCAATAGCAGTCTTATGGGTAGTAGCTGATATTGAGCATAATGAAAGACCGTACCCTTGATGAGCGCTACTGTTCATTGAATCGCAGAGTTTGTACTAGGAAGTGACTTGGTTTTTTTTCTTGCAGACGTGGGATACCAGCTGAGCCACTCTATGTTGGCTACTGTGATTATGAGTACAAAGTGTTATAGAGTTCAACTGATCAAATGAATTTTGTCTACAAATAGAAACTAATGTGCCTACTTTTATGTTGGTTTGTGCGGAGTTTCAATGAAAATTGATAGAATTGGAGATGTTTCTGAACAAAAATGAATTTTTTTAATAGTTTTGAAATTATTGTACAATAAAGATCAATATTTTAGAAATTTATTGTTGCCCTCTTCTGGACTTTACATTGTTGCTTTGTGAAGATGCTATAATGTCTGCTTGCTTTTTAATTTTGCCAAATTGATCAGTTTTTTAAAAAAGTACTTTAAAATGTGACAAAAGCTCACGTATCAAATTATTTTAATGTCTCTGGGCTATATGTCCTTTGCATTTGACAAGGTGGTTAAATATCCTTGATGTATAACCCAATGATTATTAGAATATCTGCTTTGAAATGTATGATTTAATTGAATATGAATAATAAAAGTTGGCCATGACACCAGTAATTGTCTTCCTTTTCATGCTTAACATGCAGTTGTAGAGCCACTTAACTGGTACAAAGACAAAAGTTTGGTAATCTGGCAGTGGAGTACACAATTGTATGAAATTGCTGAGCTATTGCAATAAAAACAGAAAATACTGGAGACACTCAGCAGGTCAGGCAGTATCTGTGGAAAGAAGCTGCTAATGTTCATCAGAACCTAGGCTCTCAACATTTTCCTCCACCTCCATTTCTGTCAGCCTACATGTAAATGATGGTGAGGTGATGCTTGGGATTCCAGCTATGGAATTCCATTTATAAAAAAAAAACAAATCAATTATGCTTCAATAGTTTGTAATAGTTGATACAAAATTCTAACCACCCTCTTAGACATTTGCTAGAATTTCCTCAGGGCTTCTCCTGATCAGCCATTGTAACTTCAGCAGAAAATCAGTAAAGCCTCTATCTGGAAAATCCCTGAATGTTTGTTTTATTCTATTCTCCCTTCTAGTTCCTTGTGATTATCTTAAATTTGTGCCTCATGTGATGGCCTTGCCAACAAGTGTAAATGGTCAATTGCTAGATATTTAGTGAATAATTTAAAATTAAATTATGCTACCAAATGGCACTTACTCACCAATAACTAACCTATCATCGATGCTCAGTTTGGGTTCCGCCAGGACCACTTCGCTCCTGACCTCATTAGAGCCTTGGTCCGAACATGGACAAAAGAGCTGAATTCCAGAGGTGATGAGAGTGACTGCCCATGACATCAGTCAACTAGAGTTATACCTAGCACACAGGAAGATGGTTATGGTTGTTGGAGGTCAATCATCTCAGCCCCAGGACATGGCTGCAGGTGTTCCTCAGGGTAGTCTGGTTCATCAATGACCTTCCCTCCATCATAAGGTCAGAAGTGGGGTAACCAATGCCCCTTGACATTCAATGTCATTACCATCAAGGGGGGGGGGGGGTTGGGGTTACCATTGACCAAATTAACTTGACCAGCTACAAGAGCAAGTCAGAGGCTGGGTATTCTGTGGTGAGTGACTTGTCTCCCCACCATCTACAAGGCACAAGTAACGAGTGTGATGGAATACTCTCCACTTCTGTTGTTGGAGCTGCACTCATCCAAGTAAGCAGCTCAACACCATCCAGGACAATGGCACCCCATCCACCACCTTAAACATTCATTCCCTCCACCACTGGTGCACCGTAACTGCAGTGTGTACCAGCTACAAGATGCACTGTTGCAACTTGCCAAGGCTTCAACAGCACCTCCCAAACCCACAACCTCTGCCACCTAGAAGGACAAGGGCAGCAGGTGCATGGGAACACCTCCAAGTCACACACCATCCTGACTTGGAAATATATTGCCATTCCTTCATGGTCACTGGGTCAAAATCCTGGAACTCCTTCCCTAACAGCATTGGGAGAACCTTCAACATGCAGCCTGCAGCTCACCAACACCTTAAGGGTAATTAGGTTTGGGCAATAAATGCTGGCCTTTCCAGGGACACCCACATCCCAGGAATGAATAACAAACATTAATAATTTGCAATGAAGAATCAGTCTGGTGAACCTTTGTTGCACTCCCTCTAAGGTGACCAAAACTGTACACAGTACCCCAGGTGTGATCTCACCAAGGCCCAGTATTTCATCTGTGGCCTAACTAAGGTTATACAAGTTTAACATGACCTCCCTGCTTTTGTATGCTCTGCCTTTTAATAAAACCCAAGGATTCTGTGTGCGTTTATGGCCTTGTTTATCTTAATGACTTCCATGCCTGCACCACAAGTAGCTACATCACCAAACAGGTTAGTGATTTAGTTCATTGGTGTAGTGCACCCTGTCAGGGACCTGGCTCTGAGTTGGATGGAATGAACCTCCTGTGTCAGCTTTAAGGGTCCTATGAGTTTTTGCAGTGTTTATCCAGTTCCTAGTGGATATATGTTAGAAAACTGCCTATAATCAACACAAATTGGCTGAAAGGTCATAAGAATGGCTTTGTGGGAAATGAGAACGTTCACAGTGGTACAATAGGGAGAACATTTCTGTGCCTGAACTACCTGTTGAGACAGAGGGAGCTTTACTCTGCATGTGGCTGTGTTGCAAGTGACCTGGAAGTGCTTGATGCTGCCTTGGATGACACTTAGGGAAAAAAAATTCAACTCACAGCTGTCTATTTTGTGCCTGAAACTAGGGTGGCCAGAAGTGGAAAATAGCATTGTAAATCCCACAAACTCATCCAACAAAACCAGGAATGAACGGCATAGTAACTGAACAACAAAATATAAAACTAATCGAACTGGAAAATGAGCAACCCTGCAGCTAAAGAAGAAATGCCTTAATTAATTATAAAACAGACTCAAATATACCAGCACCATGGCAAGATTAATCTAGAGTTTAGAAGAATGAGAAGTGATCTCATTGAAACATATAAAATTCTTACAGGGCTTGACGAGGTAGATCCTGGGAGGATGTTTTCCCCTGGCTGGGGAGTCTAGAACTAGGTCACAGTCTCAGAATAAGGGGTCAGCCATTTAAGACTGAAGTGAGGAGAAATTTCTTCACTCAAAGGGTTGTGAATCTTTGGAATTCTCTACCCCGATGATCAGTTGTTGAGTATATTCAAGACGGAGATCGATAGATTTTTTGATAGTAAGGGAACCGAGGGATATGGGGATAGTGCGGGAAGATGGCGTTGAGGTAGATCACCATCTTATTGAATGAGGGAGCAGGCGGTGGCGTAGTGGTTATGTCACTAGACTAGTAAGCCAGAGGCTCGGTCAAATGCACTGAGGATATGGGTTCAAATCCCACCACGGCAGCTGGTGGAATTTAAATTCAATTTAATTCTGGAATTAAATGTTAGTCTTAGTAATGGCGACCATGATACCATTGTCGATTGTTGTAAAAACCCATCTCGTTCACTAATGTCCTTTAGGGAAGGAAATCTGCCGTCCTTACCTGGTCTGGCCTACATGTGACTCCAGACCCACAGCAATGTGGTTGACTCTTAATGCCCTCTGACATGGCCGAGCAAGCCACTCAGTTGTAAACAACCACTACGAAAAACAATAAGAATAAAACCGGACGGACCACCCGGCATCGACCTCGGCACCGGAAACGGCAAACCCAGCCCTGTCAACCCTGCAAAGTCCTCCTTACCAACATCTGGGGGCTTGTGCCAAAATTGGGAGAGCTGTCCCACAGACTAGTCAAACAACAGCCTGACATAGTCATAATTACCAAATCATACCTTACAACCAATGTCCCAGACACCACCATCACCATCCCTGGGTATGTCCTGTCCCACCGGCAGGACAGACCCACCAGAGGTGGTGGCACCGTGGTATACAGTCGGGAGGGAGTAGCCCTGGGAGTCCTCAACATTGACTCAGGACCCCATGAGGTCTCATGGCATCAAGTCAAACATGGGCAAGGAAACCTCCTGCTAATTACCACCTACCACCCTCCCTCAGCTGATGAATCAGTACTCCTTCATGTTGAACACCAATTGGAAGAAGCACCGAGAGTAGCAAGGGCACAAAATGTCCTCTGGGTGGGGGACTTCAATGTCCATCACCAAGAGTGGCTCGGTAGCACCACAACTGACCGAGCTGGCCGAGTCCTAAAGGACATAGCTGCCAGACTGGGTCTGCGACAGGTGGTGAGGGAACCAACGAGGGAAAAACCTACTTGAGCTCATCCTCACCAATCTACCTGTTGCAGATGCATCTGTCCATGAGAGCATTGGTGGAAGTGACCACCGCACAGTCCTTGTGGAGACGAAGTCCCGTCTTCATGTTGAGGATACCCTCCACTGTTGTGTGGCACTACCCCCGTGCTAAATGGGACAGATTTCGAACAGATCTGGCAACTCAAAACTGGGCATCCATGAGGCGCTGTGGGGCAGCAGCAGCAGAATTGTATTCAACCACAATCTAACCTCATGGCCCGGCATATCCCTCACTCTACCATTACCAGCAAGCCAGGAGATCAACCCTGGTTTAACGAAGAGTGCAGGAGAGCATGCCGGGAACAGCACCAGGCATACCGAAAAATGAGGTGTCAACCTGGTGAGGCTACAGCACAGGACTACTTGCATGCCAAACAACGGAAGCAACATGCGATAGACAGAACTAAGCGATCTCACAACCATCGGATCAAATCAAAGCTCTGCAGTCCTGCCACATCCAGTCGTGAGTGGTGGTGGACAATTAAACAGTTAACGGGGAGGAGGCTCCAAAAATATCCCCATCCTCAATGATGGTGGAGCCCAGCACGTGAGTGCAAAAGACAAGGCTGAAGCATTTGCAACTATCTTCAGCCAGAAGTGCCGAGTGGATGATCCATCTTGGCCTCCTCCTGAGGTCCCCAGCATCACAGATGCCAGTCTTCAGCCCATTCAATTCACTCCACGTGATGTCAAGAAATGGCTGAAGACACTGGATACTGCAAAGGCTATGGGCCCTGACAACATTCCGGCAATAGTACTGAAGACTTGTGCTCCAGAACTAGCTGCGCCCCTAGCCAAGCTGTTCCAGTACAGCTACAACACTGGCATCTACCTGGCAATGTGGAAAATTGCCCAAGTATCTCCTGTCTACAAAAAGGACAAATCCGACCCGGCCAATTACCGTCCCATCAGTCTACTCTCAATCATCAGCAAAGTGATGGAAGGTGTCGGCGACAGTGCTATCAAGCGGCACTTACTCAGCAATAACCTGCTAACTGACACCCAGTTTGGGTTCTGCCAGGACCACTCGGCTCCAGACCTCATTGCAGCCTTGGTCCAAACATGGGCAAAAGAGCTGAATTCCAGAGGTGAGGTGAGAGTGACTGCCCTTGACATCAAGGCAGCATTTGATCGAGTGTGGCATCAAGGAGCCCTAGCAAAACTGAAGTCAATGGGAATCAAGGGGAAAACTCTCCATTGGTTGGAATCATACCTAGCACAAAGGAAGTTGGCTGTGGTTGTTGGAGGTCATTCATCTCAATCACATGACATCACTGCAGGAGTTCCTCAGGGCAGTGTCCTAGGCCCAACCATCTTCAGCTGTTTCATCAATGACCTTCCCTCCATCATAAGGTCAGAAGTGGGGATGTTCGCTGATGATTGCATACTGTTCAGCGCCATTCGAGACTCGTCAGATACTAACGCAGTCCGTGTCCATATGCAGCAAGACCTGGACAACATTCAGACTTGGGCTGACAAGTGGCAAGTAACATTCGCACCACACATGTGCCAGGCAATGACCATCTCCAACAAGCGAGACTCTAACCATCTCCCCTTGACATTCAATGGCATTACCATCGCTGAATCCCCCACTATCAACATCCTGGGGGTTACCATTGATCAGAAACTGAACTGGACCAGCCATATAAATACTGTGGCTATAAGAGCAGGCCAGAGGCTGGGAATTCTGCAGCGAGTGTCTCACCTCCTGACTCCCCAAAGCCTTTCCACCATCTACAAGGCACAAGTCAGGAGTGTGATGGAATACTCTCCACTTGCCTGGATGAGTGCAGCTCCAACAACACTCAAGAAGCTCGACACCATTCAGGATAAAGCAGCCCGCTTGATTGGCACTCCATCCACCACCTTCAACATTCACTCCTCCACCACCGGCGCACTGTGGCTGCAGTGTGTACCATCTACAAGATGCACTGCAGCAACTCGCCAAAGCTCCTTCAACAGCACCTTCCAAACCCGCGACCTCTACCACTTAGAAGGACAAGGGCAGCAGACGCATGGGAACATCACCACCTACAAGTTCCCCACCAAGCCACACACCATCCTGACTTGAACCTGTATCGCCGTTCCTTCACTGTCGCTGGGCCAAAATCCTGGAACTCCCTTCCTAACAGCATTGTGGGTGTACCTACACCATATGGACTGCAGCGGTTCAAGAAGGCGGCTCACCACCATCTTCTCAAGGGCAATTAGGGATGGGCACTAAATGCAGGCCTAGCCAGCCAGTGATGCCCACATCCCATCAATGAATAAAAAAGGCTCAAATGGCCAACTCCTGCTCCTATTTCTTATGTTCTTATCTCTTAACTCACTCCTGCTCCTCCTGGGCCCACGAAAAAAAAAGGCCCAGAAATTCGGGTTGGAGGCCATCGAGTTGTGGGCCCGCGTGGGATTCCGATCCTGGGCCTGCTCCAACTGCCGGCCCGCGTGATCCCAGGGGCGCAGTTAGTTCGATGCGTCCCCTGGGATCACGTGGGCCATGGGGAGCCAATGGTAGCAGGGAATGCCCATTCATAAAATTGACAGGAAGAGCTGTCAAAACTATAAATACTATAAGCCCCAAAACATCACAAACTTCAAATAAAAAAAATTTTAAATCACATTTTTAAAATAACTATAAATTACATAAAATAACTTTCAAACAATTTAAATTTTTGAAAAAATTAATTACATTTTCTAACGGGGCTAAAAATAAACTTACCTTTCTTTAAAGTATTTAAAAATAATAAACCTGTGGAAAAAGTGTTTTAATTTTAATTAATTCACCACTTACCTTGTTAAAAGCAGGCCTTGCGCCTGCATTTTAAAGATGTAACTGCTGGAGACTTACCCTCCCGGAGAAACCTGGAAAAAAAACGTAAGTTCCATGCGCACGCGCTGCCTCTCCGGTGTACGCGTTCGACCTGTAAACCCCTTCCTTTATGGGAACGGAAGTTCCAGTTTCCCGCGCATGCACGAAACCGGCACTTCCGTTGGGCCTACAGGTGAGTACCCCGTGCGTACTCACCCGTGGGGACCCGAATTTCTGGGCCGTTGTAGTTTCCTGTGCTGTGTTTTGAGTGGCCACCAACGGTCCCTTTAAGGACCGCTGGTTAGGCTGCTCATTGCCTGATTAAAAATGGGCAGAGTGTGCACTGCATATGCTCTGTCCATTTGTACCTGAAAATTAGAACCAATGTAGGATCTTGATTTGCATATTTAAGCACTTCCCGCCTGCTTCAGGTAATTGGGTAGCTCTTCCATTTACAGACAGATTGAATTACAGGGAGATTGTCATCCCTATAAAATTATCAGGAAACATGCAACACTATTCCAAAAATATTGTGCCATTTTCACTGTCATTATGACAAATAGTAGACGGAGGAGTTCCTGTAATTAGATACCATTGTGTGGATTGCAAAATAATACCATTATGAAAATGTATTGCTCCACTTCCTCTTTTTAATTACAGGAACTAAGCAACAAGCTTGTGATTGGTGAAGAGGCTTGTGTCTGGGGAGAATATGTAGATACAACACACGTTATTTCATGACTATGGCACTGTCACATGAGGCAGCACAAACAGGTTTATTAGTGTTGCAAAATCGCAGAGAAGCTTGTAACTTAGCAAGACAAATAGAGATGGTGGAACTCGTGAAAACAACACTGCCTCAAACTCAGCAATTTATACAAAGTTTAAGAAAAGGGAATGACCTTAACTGGGGCTCGATTTTAACTTCTGTTCTGTCGGTTTCTGCCGAGTGAAGGGAGTTAAAATTCCCCCTTGCCCCTGTTCCCAGCTTCTTTGAACTATTAAAACAAAATAATTAAATTTTACAGCCCCTGTGCTGGCTCTCGGTAAGAGCCAACCACTTAGTCCCATTCCCCTACTGTCAACCCCCCCCCACCCACATACCTTTCAAAGTTTTTTCTTTTTCAAATATTTATCCACTTCCCTTTTAAAAGCTATCATGGATTCTGCTTCCATGTTTCTGGTCGGGTATTCCATGTCCGAATACAGTAGTTATCAAACTGGGGTCCGTAGAGGCTTTCCAGGGGATCCACGAAATAAAAAGTTAGCGAGAAGATAAATAAAGTGCGTATAGTATCTTTTGTTCTGTTGTTTGTGACGTATTTCCATTAGTTCGGTGTCACTGAGAAGCGGTGACCCCACTTTGTGCAGGAGTCAATGCTTCAACTGACACTGAGATAAGACAAGGAAACATCCCCTTTATTTATAGCAGAGCGATCCTCCAGTCATAGAGTTATACAGCACAGAGGCCCTTCAGCCCATCGTGTCTGCGCCGTCCATCAATCCCTGTCCAGTCTAATCCCATTTTCCAGCATTTGGTCCATAGCCTTGTATGCAATGGCATTTCAAGTGCTCATCCAAATGCTTCTTGAATGTTGTGAGGGTTCCTGCCTCTACCACCCTTTCAGGCAGTGAGTTCCAGATTCCAACCACCCTCTGGGTGAAAAAGTTCCTCCTCAAATCCCCTCTAAATCTCCTGCCCCTTACCCTGAATCTATGCCCCCTTGTTATTGACCCCCCTACTAAGGGGAAAAGTTCCTCTTTATCTACCCTATCTATGCCCCTCATCATTTTGTACACCTCAATCAGGTCCCCCCTCAGCCTTCTTTGCTCCAAGGAAAACAACCCCAGCCTGTTTAGTCTTTCTTCATAGCTGAGGCACTCCATCCCAGGTAACATCCTGGTGAATCTTCTCTGCACCCTCTCCAAAGCAATCACATCCTTCCTATAGTGAGGCGACCAGAACTGCACACACTACTCCAGCTGTGGCCTCACCAGCGTTTTGTACAGCTCCATCATAACCTCCCTGCTCTTACATTCTATGCCTCGGCTAATGAAGGCAAGTATCCCATATGCCTTTTTAACCACCTTATCTACCTGTTCCGCTGCCTTCAGGGATCTATGTACATGTACACCAAGGTCCCTCTGATCCTCTGTACTTCCTAGGGTCCTACCACTCATTGTGTATTCCCTTGCCTTATTTGTCCGTCCAAAATGCATCACCTCGCACTTTTCAGGGTTAAATTCCATTTGCCACTTTTCCGCCCATCTGACCAACCCGTTTATATCGTCCTGTAGCCTGAGGCTTTCCTCCTCGCAATTTACCACCCCACCAATTTTCGTGTCATCCGCGAACTTACTGATCATACCTTTTACATTCTCATCCAAATCATTTATGTAGATCACAAACAGCAAGGGACCCAGCACCGATCCCTGAGGTACCCCACTGGACACAGGCTTCCAGTCACAAAAACAACCTTCGACCATCACCCTCTGCCTCCTGCCACTCAGCCAGTTTAGGATCCAACGCGCCAAGGCACCCTGGATCCCATGGGCTCTTACCTTCTTGACCAGTCTCCTATGCGGGACTTTGTCAAAAGCTTTGCTGAAGTCCATGTAAACCACATCCACAGCATTTCCCTCATCCACCCCCCTAGTCACCCCCTCGAAAAATTCAATCAGATTTGTCAGACGTGATTTACCCTTGACAAAGCCATGCTGACTATCCCCGATTAATCCTTGCCTCTCCAAGTGGAGACTAATTTTGTCCCTCAGAATTTTTTCCAATAATTTCCCTACCACAGATGTTAGGCTCACTGGCCTGTAATTCCCTGGTTTATCCCTGCTACCCTTCTTATATAATGGTACTACGTTAGCTGTTCTCCAGTCCTCTGGTACATCCCCTGTGGCCAGAGAGGTTCTGAAAATTTGTGTCAGAGCCCCTGCAATCTCCTCCTTTGCCTCATACAACAGCCTGGGATACATCTCGTCCGGGCCTGGGGATTTATCCACTTTTTGGCCTGCTAAAACCGCTAGTACCTCCTCCCTCTCGATGCTAATATGTTCAAGTATGTCACAGTCCCCATGCCCGATTTCTATGTCTACATCGTCTTTCTCCATAGTGAACACAGATGCAAAAAATTCATTTAAAACCCCGCCTACATCATCTGGCTCTACACACAGATTGCCACTTTGGTCCCTAATGGGCCCTACCCTTTCCCTGGTTATCCTCTTGCCCTTAATATACTTATAAAACATCTTAGGATTTTCCTTTATTTTGCTCGCCAGTGTTATTTCATGGCCCCTCCTCGCCCTCCTAATTTCTTTTTTAAGTATGCCCCTGCACTTTTTATACTCCTCTAGGGCTTCCTCCGTCTTTAGTCTTTTGTAACTGCCAAAAGCCCCCCTTTTTTTCCTAATGCATTTTTGTATATCCCTTGTCATCCAAGGTTCCCTTTGCTTGTTGGTCCCACCCTTGACCTTTACAGGAACATGTTGGCGTTGTACTCTCTCTATTTCCCTTCTGAAAGTCTCCCACTGTTTTGATGTGGATTTTCCTATAAGTAGCTGCTCCCAGTCCACTTTGGCCAGATCCTGCCTTATCATATTAAAATCGGCCTTCCCCCAATTTAGAACCCTTATTTCCGGGCCGTCTTTGTCTTTTTCCATGACCACCTTAAATCTCACCGAATTATGGTCACTGTCGCCAAAATGCTCTCCTACTGACACTTCCACCACTTGCCCGGCTACATTCCCTAGAATTAGGTCCAGTACCGCCCCCTCTCTTGTAGGACTTTCTACATGTTGGCTCAAAAAGCTCTCCTGGATGCACTTTAAGAATTCTGCACCCTCTAAGCCTTTCACACTCTATCCCAATTAATATTGGGGAAGTGAGACGGTTCAGATCAGTTGAGACTGACATTAATCACAGTTAGTGAACAAACAGGTTCAGTTAAACACATGCAGCCCAACCTTATATAATGAAAACTATTTAACCAAAGAATGCACAGGGAGAAAGTGAAGCTGCCCAAAGCTCAGAATATTGTTTGAACAACTATGGGGAAGAACAGAATATATTAGACTCGCAGTCTGAAAGTGATGCTGCTCTCGCGTTGCATCAGAATTCACAGATTGCAGATTATTTCTGTGCTCCCTTGTAATGCTGTAATTTTACAGAATTTATAGCCGCTCCTTCATTTCACTAATTAAATCATTAACGCACAAAATGCAGCTATACTGCATTAAACTTTAAACCAACATTTAATCCCTTAACACGGAGGTTCCCAAACTGTAGGGGATGAGACGAGGTGATCAGACTCTGCAGTGAAAAGCAGATGCACCCATCTCACTGATATCTGTAAGTAAATAACATGTTTTCTTAAAAGCATTATAAAAACATGCTTTACATGCAGCACTTTCATATTATGAGTATTATATAGCATTATAATTTAGATGGGGGTTCCATGATTACTAATCCATTTGAAAAGGGGTCCTTTAACCAAAAATGTTTGAGAATCACTTTCCCAATATACCTCTGTCTAGAAACAAAATTCTCCTAACTTTTAATCATTTTACTGAGTAAGCTGAGGTAAGCTTCAGCCAGTGTAGAAAAAGGGGCACTTACAATTGACCACAGCATCCCTGGGCTAGGGAGGGGATATAATGAGTCACGGTTTTCACTTCTTTCTGCTGTCCAGTGACCGTGCACTTGTGTGTGGACGTTACATACAAAATTAACGGGCAGGAAAAAACCAGCTGGTCCATCAAGTCTGCCCCACACCATGATGGCCTGAGCATCATGACTAAACACTTCTTCCCCACCAACCAGCACCACCCCTCTCCACCAGCCATGTAAACTCCTGGGAACAGCAAAAAAGAGAGATAAAACCCAGGGCCAATAAAGGAAGAAATACTCTACAAAATTCCTCTCCAACCTCATCAGGTGATCAAAGCCAGTCCAGATCATATGGACCTTCTGTATGAAGCAATCCACTGGTCCAGCTCCCTCTTGACGGCATACAGAGAGTTAGCATCCACCACCACAGCCAGCAATGCATTCCAGAGGCTCACTAGTCTGTGAAAAGAACTGCCTAACATCCAGTCTATTCCTACTCTTATACAGTTTGGATGTAAAGAGGATCAGTCTCAGCTGTAACATACCCCGTGGAACTGTATCCAGCACAAGCCAGCCCCTCCAGGAGAGGAGTGGAGGAAAGGTTTTGTTGTGTATGTACCTTTAAGGGAATAACTGGTCTTAGACTGCAGTACCGGCAGTGACCACCCCTGTATAAAAGGCCCTAGCAGGCTTCTGTATTTTCAGTCTGACGCTGCCTCCTGTTCAGTAAAGTACCTGTTCAACTGTTCTCCCGAAGTCCGTGTATTATTGAGGCGCGGACTTTACAGTGGCGACGAGTAAGTTCGAACTCACCTGCAGTGTGGCATTATCTCACGGGGATCTCGCCTGAGAGGAGGGTCCTGGAAGGTCGTAGTCTGAGCAACGGGCGTCGACCGAGGGCAACCGCCCAAAGAATTCATCGGTGTTCGGAGAATTGCGGGAGAGACTGTGGTTCCAGCGAATCGTGCTGGTAGCAGGTAGCGTGCTGACCCTTCCGGACTGCGGCGGGCTCAAGCTCGATCGAGCGGCTCTACAAAACGGGCCGCGCAGCGTCGCCGGGAAAAGAAAACAAGAGAGGGTGGAGCGCACAGGGCACGGTCGGTGCTCAAGAACAGGACAGCGGAGAGAAACTAAACGGGGGGGAGGGGGGAAGGAATGTGAGACGCGCCGAAGCTGCGGGTCGCCGCCATTACCCCGTAGAATGCTAGTAGCGTGGCAGTAAGGGGAGGAGGCAAAAGCGCGGGAGGCGCCATTTTATTCCATTGGGGAAGAAGCAAAAGCGCGGGAGGCCCCATTTTAAATCGCCCAAGATGCCAAAAAGTGGCAGTATCACTGCTTTCGACAACGAGGTAGAAGACTGGACCACGTATGTAGAAAGAATCAAAGTGTACTGCAAGGCAAATGAGGTGGCCGATGGAAAGAGGGCGTCGGTATTATTAAATCTGATGGGTGCGAATACGTACGGCCTATTGCGGAATTTAATTACCCCAGCTAAACCAATGGAGAAAAGTTTTGAGGAGATTGTTCATATCTTACAGGAACACCTAAGCCCTACACTACTGCTGATAGCAGAAAGATTCAAGTTCCATAAAAGAAACCAGCACAAAGATGAGAGCAATGCTGACTATCTTACGGAACTACGCAAGTTATCGAAGCACTGCCAGTTCGGAGCAGGACTGGCAGACACCTTACGGGATAAGTTTGTCTGCGGGCTCCAGAGTGAAGGAACCCAGAAACGACTACTTTCAGAAAAGGACCTGACGCTAGAACAGCAGAAACGACTACTTTCAAAAAAGGACCTGACGCTCGAGCAGGCTTTCAGCGTGGCAGTATCCTACGAAGCAGCAGCACGGGGAGCTGCGGAAATACAACAGAAACCACAAGAATACAGCGCTAACGAAATGGCGTATGGAGCCGAAAAGTGCTATCGCTGCGGCAGAACGACCCATGAGCAGAAGGACTGCTGGTTTAAAGACAAAATATGCAGGCAATGCGGAAAAATGGGACTGCAGGTCGGGAAAGAAGACCAACACGACAAGAACTACTAAGGAACAGTACAGGAAAGTAAAGAAACTGACAGATAGTAGTTCAGAAGATCAGGAGAGTGATAAGGACTCCGGGAGCAGGAGACTAAGTTGTTTAAAGTTACACAACGTGATCGCAAAGGAAGATCACCGAACCATTTGGGTCACCTTCATGATAGCAGGGTCCCCAGTAAAGATGGAATTGGACACAGGATCAGCCCTAACTGTCATGAATCGACGAGACTATGAGCGGCTATTCTCACACATACCCTTAAAGGACACGTCCATTGTATTGAAGACATACACGGGGCAAAAGGTCTACCCCAGAGGAAAAATAAGGGTGCCGGTTGAATATAACGGAAAGGAAACACAGAAACTATACATGTATATACTACGAGATGGAGGACCACCATTATTGGGACGTGAATGGATCCGAAAACTACAATTGGATTGGCATTCCATTCTGGCACTAACTGTGACTGACAAAAAAGATGATGACGTCGCACCTGGACGTCTGTCACAAATTCTATCTGACGCGGAAGAGGTGTTCCAACAAGGACTTGGGACTCTAAAAGGAGTAAAGGCAACCATAAAGATTGAGGATAACGCAACCCCAAAATTTTTCAAGGCCAGACCGGTGCCATACGCAATCCGCCCAGCTGTGGAAGCTGAACTGGAGAGTCTGGAGCGTTCAGGGGTGCTGTCTAAGGTGGACTGGAGCGAGTGGGTCACACCCATCGTTCCTGTAATGAAGAAAGCATTGAGCAGCACGCCTGGGGAGCCAAGGAAGGTTTGCATCTGTGGGGACTTCAAGGTGACTGTGAACCCAGTCCTGCACACAGTACAGTATCCGCTTCCGTGGATAGAAGATATTTTCGCCTCACTATCTGGAGGGAAACGTTTTACGAAGATTGACCTGGCTCAAGCGTATCTACAAATGGAGGTAGAAGAAGCATCCAGGAAATACCTCACGATAAACACTCACAAAGGCCTTTACCAGTACAATCGACTGGTATTCGGGGTAGCATCGGCCCCGGCTATTTGGCAGAGGGCAATGGAACAAGTCCTGCAAGGGATCCTGGGGACCCAGTGTTATTTGGACGACATCCTGGTTACGGGCGAAAATGACAATGAACACCGTGCCAACCTGGAACAGGTGCTCACGAGATTGCAGGAATATGGGCTACGAGCCAACCGTCCCAAGTGCGAGTTCTTCAGGAGACAAATCTCGTGTTGTGGCCACATGATTGATGAGGAAGGGTTGCATAAGTCGCCGGACAAGATTGAGGCTGTAGTCAAGGCTCCAGCACCGGAAAATGTGTCGCAACTGAGGTCGTTCCTCGGGTTGGTGAACTACTACCATAAGTTCTTGCCGAATTTATCTACAATTCTGCACCCACTGAACGCCCTCCTTCAAACTGGTGTAACATGGAAATGGAGTGATGAGTGTAAGCGTGCCTTTCAGGAATGTTGCCAAATCACTTCAAGAAGTATTGGCCCCCTACAACCCAACACTACCGATTCGGTTGGCATGTGATGCGTCACCTTACGGCATTGGAGCGGTGCTGTCACACAAATTCCGTGACGGTTCAGAGAGGCCAATAGCCTTTGCATCGCGCTCGCTAACCTCAGCCAAGCGTAACTACGCCCAGATTGACAGGGAGGCCCTCAGCCTGGTGTGGGGGGTGAAGAAGTTCAATCACTATCGGCACGGGCAGAAATTCACCCTACTTACTGATCATCAACCCCTGGTCTCAATTTTTAACCCAAAGAAGGGCGTTCCGGTGATGACGGCGCAACGGCTGCAAAGATGGTCACTTTTTCTAGGGGCACATCAGTATGACATAGAGTACAAAGGTACGAAGCAACATGGAAATGCTGATGGGCTGTCGCGCCTACCGTTGCCTACGGCGGAAGAAGCACCTGCAGTGGACCCTGTGGAGATATTCCATGCGACCATAGTCGAATGTTTGCCTGTTACAAACGCAAGTATTGCGAAGGAAACACGAAATGACCCGACACTCTCTCGGGTCCATGATTTGACGGTGAAGGGATGGCCAGCATATGGCGACTCACTGTTGCCAGCATTCTCGCCAAGGAGGGAACAGCTGTCAGTGTGCCGGGGAACCTTGATGTGTGGATCCCGAGTGGTAATTCCACCCAAGTTGAGAGATAGAGTGCTCAATGAGCTTCACGAGGGTCATCTGGGAGGGGTAAAAATGAAGAGCCTAGCCAGGGCGTTTGTGTGGTGGCCGGGAATCAATAAAGAAATCGAGGATATGACCAAGAGATGCACAGGATGCCAGAAGGTCCAAAACGCTCCACCACAGGCCCCGCTACATCCATGGGAGTGGCCCTCATCTCCATGGCAACGGGTACACATTGATTTCGCTGGTCCATTCATGGACTCAATGTTTCTAATCGCTGTGGACGCCCATTCGAAATGGCCAGAGGTCATTAAAATGTCCTCCACCACCACGGAGAAAACTATTGCAGTCCTAAGGACCATCTTCGCCAGGAATGGGTTGCCAGAACAGATTTGTTCCAACAATGGCCCACAGTTTGTGTCTGAGGATTTCCGGAGGTTCCTGAAGAATAATGGGGTGAAACATTACACATCTGCCCCATATCATCCAGCCACAAATGGATTGGCTGAGAGGTTTGTTCAGACCTTTAAAAAGGCCATAAAGGCAATGTATAATGACGACATACCACTGCAACACAAGGTGGATAACTTCTTGTTTGCTTACCGGAATGCGACACATGCAGTAACCAACCAAACTCCAGCCGTACTGTTTTTCAACCGGAGACTAAGATGTCGCTTGGATTTGCTCAAACCAAACATAAGACGAGATGTTGAGGATAAGCAGTTTCAGCACATAAATGAGAAGCCAACCAGGAGCTTCAAGATAGGGCAACCAGTCTTGGCCCGCGACTACCGAACAGAAAAATGGCAGCCAGGAACGATATGCACACAGCAGGGACCACTAATGTACACAGTGGACATTGGAGAGAGCATCGTGAGACGCCATGCTGACCAGATTCTAGAGTCACAGGAACAAGCCAAACCTATACCACAAGCATGTGCACCTGGTAATGAGCCCGAAGTACAGATTGCGTCTACCTCAGAAGCAGGGGTATTGGAAGCTGACGAACCAACCAATGACAATGAGCCAGAATTGACTCCACCGCCAGAACAGGATACTCGAGAAAGGCGCTATCCAGTCAGGATCAGGAAGCCTCCTCAAAGACTGAACTTATAAATGACTATTTCAGTTGATGTATATATTAATGAGAAAATTGTAATTGTAATTAGTTATTATTTAGTTGTTAAATGAATGTTATGTACTGTTTATCTAAAAGGGGAGGAATTGTTGTGTATGTACCTTTAAGGGAATAACTGGTCTTAGACTGCAGTACCAGCAGTGACCACCCCTGTATAAAAGGCCCTAGCAGGCTTCTGTATTTTCAGTCTGACGCTGCCTCCTGTTCAGTAAAGTACCTGTTAAACTGTTCTCCCGAAGTCCGTGTATTATTGAGGCGTGGACTTTACAGGTTTGCTTCTTAAAATATCAGATAACTTATTAATAATTTAGCATATGCTTAGCTGGCTGATTAATGATTAGCCTCAGTGTCTCCATGGCTAGGAAAGACAAAAAAAAAACAGCTTTCTCCCGATTTTATCCAGTGAGCCCTGCTGGACAATGAGTTATCTGGACAAACGATTAACATTATTTGTAACTGAACAGGTAAAGTGACTATTTTAAAATGAAAAATTAAGGAGCTGCCTGATGGCTATGTTGCGAAATGCACTGTTCAGAACAGAACAGTTGGTTGATCTTAACCAGGAAGACCACTACAACTGGCCACTGTGCCAGGACAAGGGGATAGAGGAAGGTGAGGTTAAGGAAAGTCAACCAAGTTTCCTACTCCTGATCATTCTGCAGTGAACCCCGCTGGAAAATGAGAGAGCATGGACATGGGGAGAGGACAGAATCGGTCTAAGTTGTTTAGCCTGCGAGTTCACGAGGATCACGCTATGGGAGTGAATTTCTATGGGGGTTCTCCCGTTCATCCACCGTAACTTCAGCAGAAGAGCTGTGGAAACCCCGGAAAAAATGGCAGAAACACCCCCACCACCCCGTGTTTTAATCTTTTCAAAATTAAAGCAGAATGGAGCTTAGATGGAACAGACAGTTAAACAACTAATTCTTCATCTTGTATCAATTCCTGTAATTCACAGCTACAAGGTTTCAAAGTGATGCTCTATTTTCCTTGTGGAAAATCAGGCTTTTCATTACCTCTTTGTAATCGCTACATGTCTGGCAAAGATTCAGATTTACAGTAGTTAGGAGTAGACTGCCCACTGAAATAAATACAAGATAAACTAGACCAAACAGTACAAACTGTGCTTGTCTTTCATCATAATAGGAGACATTTATCATGATGTCTAAATTTTATTTCAATAGAACTTCTTGGCATATAAACTTAACGGCAGTAAAGTAACTTAGTTTTAAAGTTAGTGGATGCTTATATTCAGATAAAGATGCACCAGAGAGATCTCCCTCATGATTTCAAACAGTACATACCAAACCAGAGGTCATTTTACAGACAGTCTTCTTTGTCAATGATCTTACTGAGTTCAGATTTCAGACTTTGTAGATTTTGATTAAGGGATGATTGCTACGGTCAGAAATGATGTCCCAAGGAGCAGTCTTTTCTGTTGCCAACAGGATTTGTGGAACATCCCATGAACACCTTGATCCACACCCGGAGTTAGAACGTTCTTGTCGTAATGCAGATAAATTATTTTTTGCTCCAGGGTGAAATCTCACCCTTACGGTTCAGTCTCAAACTTTTACTCGATCAGCTTCACAAGTTGTGCAGGACCTTACATGACACCCATCACCTTGTTGAAAAGCATGTTTTGGTCCTGTGAAGTCATTGCCTCGTAGCGGGACAGCTCCAAAGTGAAAGTGGCAATCCCTGATGTCAAAGTGCGGAGGGCAGTTGAGTAACCCTGCACCAATTCACAAAAAAGTTTTGATCAGTCAGCAGATGTACACCATTACAAGGGCTAGGAAAGCTAAGAGTGAGTTATAGGACACAATCATTTAATGTTAACATAATTCTTTAATCAAAAAAAATCTAAAATAATGTTCATATATTTAGATGATCCATATTGGTCTACTCTCGAGGTCCCCACCATCACAGAAGCCAGTCTTCAGCCAATTCGATTCACTCCACGTGATATCAAGAAATGGCTGAGTGCGCTGGATAGAGCAAAGACTGTGGGCCCCAACAACATCCCGGCTATCATGCTGAAGACTTGTGCTCAAGAACTAGCCGCGCCTCTAGCCAAGCTGTTCCAGTACAGCTACAACACTAGCATCTATCCGACAATGTGGAAAACTACCCAGGTATGTCCTGTCCGCAAAAAGCAGGACAAATCCAATCCGGCCAATTACCGCCCCATCAGTCTACTCTCAATCATCAGCAAAGTGATGGAAGGTGTCATCGACAGTGCTTTCAAGCGGCACTTACTCACCAATAACCAGCTCACTGATGCCCAGTTTGAGTTCCGCCAAGACCACTCGGCTCCTGACCTCATTACAGCCTTGGTCCAAACATGGACAAAGGAGCTGAATTCCAGAGGTGAGATGAGAGTGACTGCCCTTGACATCAAGGCAGCATTTGACCGAGTCTGGCATCAAGGAGCCCTAGTAAAACTGAAGTCAATGGGAATCAGGGGGAAAACTCTCCACTGGCTGGAGTCATACCTAGCACAAAAGGAAGATGGTTGTGGTGGTTGAAGGTCAATCATTACAGCCCCAGGACATCGCTGCAGGAGTTCCTCAGGGCAGTGTCCTAGGCCCAACCATCTTCAGCTGCTTCATCAATGACCTTCCCTCCAACATAAGGTCAGAAATGGGGATGTTTGCTGATGACTGCACAGTGTTCAGCGCCATTCACAACTCCTCAGATAATGGGCCAGTAATTCCTGTCCCAACGCGTGAGTACGGTCGGGGTACTCACGCGTCTGGCCGGAGGAAATGCCGGTTTTCAGCATGCACAGCGCATGTGGGGAAAACCGGCATTTCCTGCCCTCTGAACGAAGGGGTTCAGAGGCAGAACGCGTGCGACTGCACAGGCAGCGCGTGCGCAGTAAAATTACTTTTTTTCCCCCAAAGTTGCGCGAGTGTAAAGGCCTCTGGTCTTTACGCATGGAAAAACAAGACGTAAGTATTTAGTTTTTCAGGTAAGTGGGCTTTTAGTACAATGTAGAAATTTTTTTTCCACAGGTTTGTTATTTTTAAAGAATTTACAGGATGGTAAGTTTAGTTTTAGACCATATTTTTTAAAAATTTATTTTTTTCAAAAAATTGATTAATTGTTTAAAACATTTTTTAAAAACTTATTTATAGTTATTATAATCAGTGGGATGTTTTTTTAAATTTTATTTAAAGTTAAAGTAGTGTTTTGGCAGCCCATACTTTTCATGAGTTTGACAGCTCTTACTGTCAAACTCATGAATGAGTTTCCCCTCCCCTGATTGGCTGCACAGTGATCACCTGATCCCAGCCGGCACATCGCACTAACTACGCCGCTGGATCAGGTTAGCACAGCGCGCCGACAGCTGAACCGGGCCTGTGAAAGGAAATGCAAGCAGGCCCGGGCTTCAGATGTTGGCGCGCAGGGTGAGTGCAGATCGGGGGCTTGCACGCGTGGCAAGCCCCCGATCTAATTTCAGGGCCATTGAAGCAGTCCATGCCCGCATGCAACAAGACTTGGGCGACGTTCAGGCTTGGGCTGATAAGTGGCAGGTAACATTCGCGCCACAGAAGTGCCAGGCAATGACCATCTCCAGCAAGTGAGAGTCTAACTACCTCCCCTTGACATTCAATGGCATTACCATCGCCGAATCCCCCATTATCAATATCCTGGGGGGTCACCATTAACCAGAAACTTAACTGGACCAGCCACATAAATACTGTGGCAACAAGAGCATGTCAGAGTCTAGGTATTCTGCGGCGAGTGTCTCACCTCCTGACTCCCCAAAGCCTTTCCACCATCTACAAGGCACAAGTAAGGAGTGTGATGGAATACTCTCCACTTGCCTGGATGAGTGCAGCTCTAACAACACTCAAGAATCTCGACACCATCCAGGACAAAGCAGCCCGCTTGATTGGCACCCCATCCACCACCTTAAACATTCACTCCCTCCACCACCGGCGTACCATGGCTGCAGTGTGTACCATCTACAAGATGCACTGCAGCAACTCGCCAAGGCTTCTTCGGCAGCACCTCCCAAACCCGCGACCTCTTCCACCTAGAAGGACAAGGGCAGCAGGCGCATGGGAACACCACCACCTCCAAGTTCCACACCATCCTGACTTAGAAGTATATCGCCGATCCTTCATCGTCGCTGGGTCAAAATCCTGGAACTCCCTACCTAACAGCACTGTGGGAGTACCATCACCACACGGACTGCAGCGGTTCAAGAAGGCGGCTCATCACCACCTTCTCAAGGGCAACTAGGGATGGGCAATAAATGCTGGCCTTGCCAGCGGCACCCAGATCCCATAAGCAAATTAAAAAAAAGAAAGCATCTGCGGAGAGAGAAATAGAGTTAATGTTTCAGGTCATTGACCTTTCGTCAGAACTGAAAAAAGTTAGAGATATAACAGGTTGTAAAGCAAGTACAGAAGCAGGGAAGGGGGGGGGGGAGGAGGAAAGAATGAAAGGGAGGGTCTGTGATAGGGTGGAAGGCAGGAGAGATTAAAAGACAAAAGGGATGATGGTGGAAGGGAAAAGGAGATGATAATGGGACAAGTAAAGAAACAAAAGATGGGTCTAGAGGTGGTGTAAATGGGAATACCAGGATCATCAACAGTTGCCATGCGATAAAATGGGAGCAGTGGTTATGATCTGAAATTGTTGAACTCAATATTGAATCCAGAAGGCTGTAAAGTGCCTCATCGAAAGATGAGGTGCTGTTCCTCGAGCTTCCATTGAGCTTCATTGGAACAGTGTAGAAGGCCGAAGACAGAGGTCAGAGTGGGAGTGGAGCGCAGAATTAAAGTGACTGGCGACCGGAAGCTTGAGGTCACGCGTGCGGACTGAATGGAGGTGTTCCACAAAGCGGGCACCCAATCTGCATTTGATCTCCCCAATGTATAGTGGAGACCACATTGTGAGCAGTGAACAGGGGCGCTAACGGGAGGCGCAAATCAACCGAATTTTGCCCCCTAAGAATCTTGTGGCACTATTTGAAGAGGAGCAGGGACTTCTCTTGGTCTCCTGGTCAACATTATTCCAGCGACTAATACTTCTTACTTATTCATCTCATTGCTGTTCATGGCATTTTGCAGTGTGCAGAACAACTACTGGCTTCTTGACCTGCCACTGCATTCCAAACCATGTGTTGTATGTGTAGAGGTGTGATAAAGCACTGCAAGTCTTTTTATTTTGCTGCCAAGTGGTGGAGTAAGTGGAAGCCCGATCAATCCTCCGCAGAGGAGGAGCAGCCGGGTATAAAAACCCACGACCAGCGAGGCCCGAGAGCACTCGGAGCAGCGGGAGCAGAGGAGGAGCAGCCGGGTATAAAAACCCACGACCAGCGAGGCCCGAGAGCACTCGGAGCAGCGGGAGCAGAGGAGGAGCAGCCGGGTATAAAAACCCACGACCAGCGAGGCCCGAGAGCACTCGGAGCAGCGGGAGCAGCAGCCGGGTATAAAAACCCACGACCAGCGAGGCCCGAGAGCACTCGGAGCAGCGGGAGCAGAGGAGGAGCAGCCGGGTATAAAAACCCACGACCAGCGAGGCCCGAGAGCACTCGGAGCAGCGGGAGCAGAGGAGGAGCAGCCGGGTATAAAAACCCACGACCAGCGAGGCTTACCAACTCCGCAGCGGGGAGAGAGGTAAAAAATAGTCAGTGTGTGACGTCACCAGGGAGCAGGTAAGTGATTGGTTGGTGAGTATTTCTCTTTTTTAAACTTTAACTCTGTAGTTTATCGTTACTAGGGTCTTTTCTGGTGTAGCAGGTACTGTTGGTAGACTATACAAGAGCCTTAGAGATATCTTTAATTGGGGATAGTAAATTAATTTAAATTAATTAAGGGGAAAGTCATGCCAGGAGAGCCCAGCCCCGTGATGTGCTCCTCCTGCTCCATGTGGGAATTCAGGGGCACTGCCCCTGGTGACTACGTGTGCAGGAAATGCATCCATCTGCAGCTATTAGCAGACCGCATTGAGGAGCTGGAGCTGCGGGTGGATGGGTTGTGGAGCATTCACGAGGCTGAGAAGTTCGTGGATAGCACGTTTAGTGAGTTGGTCACACCGCAGGGAAGGGCTGGACAGGAAGAAAGGAAATGGGTGACCACCAGGCGGAGCAATAGAAGTAGGCAGGTAGTGCAGGAAACCCCTGCGACCATTCCCCTCTCAAACAAGTATACCGTTTTGGATACTGTTGGGGGGAATGACTCACCAGGGGAAGGCAGCAGCAGCCAGCTTCCTGGCACTGGGGGCGCTCCTGCTGCCCAGGAGGGGAGGAAAAAGAGTGGGAGAGCAATAGTCGTAGGGGATTCTATAGTAAGGGGAACAGATAGGCGTTTCTGTGGCCGTAGACGTGAATCCAGGATGGTTTGTTGCCTCCCTGGTGCCAGGGTCAAGGATGTCACTGAGCGGCTGCAGGGCATTCTGGAGGGGGAGGGTGAACAGCCAGAGGTCGTGGTCCACATTGGTACCAACGACATAGGTAAAAAGAGGGATGAGGTCCTGCAGCAAGAGTTTAGGGAGCTAGGTGAAGGATTAAGGAGCAGGACCTCAAAGGTTGTAATCTCTGGATTACTCCCGGTGCCACGTGCTAGTAAGTATAGGAATAGGAAGATAGAACAGATGAATGCGTGGCTAAAGGGATGGTGCAGGGGGGAGGGCTTTAGTTTCCTGGATCACTGGGTCTGCTTCTGGGAAAGGTGGGACTTGTACAAGTCGGACGGTTTACACCTGAACCAGGGGGGAACCAATATCCTTGCGGGGAGGTTTGCTAGCACTGCTGGGGAGGGTTTAAACTAACTTGGCAGGGGGTTGGGGTACAGAGTGGAGCTATAGTAGGGGGTGATTTACGGCCAAATACAGAGGGAAAAACAAGTCAGCTGGGAAGGCAGAGCAAATATGTGAAGGCAAAAGAGAATATGGCAGGGCTGGAAGGCATTTATTTTAATGCAAGGAGTCTTGCAAATAAGGTGGATGAACTGAAGTTGTTGTTGAACACATGGGAGTACGATATTATTGCTATCACGGAGACATGGTTGAGGGAGGGTCAGGACTGGCAGCTCAATATTCCGGGGTATAGAATCTTCAGGCGAGACAGAGGGGGGTGTAAAAGGGGAGGGGGTGTTGCAATATTAATTAAGGAGTCAATTACTGCTGTAAGGAGGGATGATATATTAGCGGGTTCCTCTAATGAGGCCATATGGGTAGAACTTAAAAACAAAAAGGGGTCAAGCACCTTGCTGGGAGTGTACTATAGGCCCCCAAACAGTCAGGGGGAGATAGAGGAACAGATATGCAGGCAGATATCAGAAAAGTGTGAAAATAATAGGGTAGTAATAGTGGGGGATTTCAACTTCCCCAATATAAATTGGGATAGTCAGAGTGTGAAAGGCTTGGAGGGAGCAGAATTCTTAAAGTGCATCCAGGAAAGCTTTTTGAGCCAACATGTAGAAAGTCCTACAAGAGAGGGGGCGGTACTGGACCTAATTCTAGGGAATGTAGCCGGGCAGGTGGTGGAAGTGTCTGTAGGAGAGCATTTTGGCGATAGTGACCACAATTCGGTGAGATTTAAGGTGGTCATGGAAAAAGACAAAGACGGCCCGGAAATCAGGGTTCTAAATTGGGGGAAGGCCGATTTTAATAAGATAAGACAGGATCTGGCAAAAGTGGACTGGGAGCAGCTACTTATAGGAAAATCCACATCAAAACAGTGGGAGGCTTTCAGAAGGGAAATAGAGAGAGTACAACACCAACATGTTCCTGTAAAGGTCAAGGGTGGGACCAACAAGCAAAGGGAACCTTGGATGACAAAGGATATACAAAAATGCATTAGGAAAAAAAGGGGGGCTTTTGGCAGTTACAAAAGACAAAAGACGGTGGAAGCCCTAGAGGAGTATAGGAGGTGCAGGGGCATACTTAAAAAGGAAATTAGGAGGGCGAGGAGGGGCCATGAAATAACACTGGCGAGCAAAATAAAGGAAAATCCTAAGATGTTTTATAAGTATATTAAGGGCAAGAGGATAACCAGGGAAAGGGTAGGGCCCATTAGGGACCAAAGTGGCAAGCTGTGTGTAGAGCCAGATGAAGTAGGTGGGGTTTTAAATGAATTTTTTGCCTCAGTGTTCACTATGGAGAAAGACGATGTAGATATAGAAGTCGGGCAAGGGGACTGTGACATACTTGAACATATTAGCATCGAGAGGGAGGAGGTACTAGCGGTTTTAGCAGGCCAAAAAGTGGATAAATCCCCAGGCCCGGACGAGATGTATCCCAGGCTGTTGTGTGAGGCAAAGGAGGAGATTGCAGGGGCTCTGACACAAATTTTCAGAACCTCTCTGGCCACAGGGGATGTACCAGAGGACTGGAGAACAGCTAATGTAGTACCATTATTCAAGAAGGGTAGCAGGGATAAACCAGGGAATTACAGGCCAGTGAGCCTAACATCTGTGGTAGGGAAATTATTGGAAAAAATTCTGAGGGACAAAATTAGTCTCCACTTGGAGAGGCAAGGATTAATCGGGGATAGTCAGCATGGCTTTGTCAAGGGTAAATCATGTCTGACCAATCTGATTGAATTTTTCGAGGGGGTGACTAGGTGTGTGGATGAGGGAAATGCTGTGGATGTGGTTTACATGGACTTCAGTAAAGCTTTTGACAAGGTCCCGCATAGGAGACTGGTCAAGAAGGTAAGAGCCCATGGGATCCAGGGGGCCTTGGCGCGTTGGATCCTAAACTGGCTGAGTGGCAGGAGGCAGAGGGTGATGGTCGAAGGTTGTTTTTGTGACTGGAAGCCTGTGTCCAGTGGGGTACCTCAGGGATCGGTGCTGGGTCCCTTGCTGTTTGTGATCTACATTAATGATTTGGATGAGAATGTAAAGGGTATGATCAGTAAGTTCGCGGATGACACGAAAATTGGTGGGGTGGTAAATTGCGAGGAGGAAAGCCTCAGGCTACAGGACAATATTAACGGGTTGGTCAGATGGGTGGAAAAGTGGCAAATGGAATTTAACCCGGAAAAGTGCGAGGTGATGCATTTTGGACGGACAAATAAGGCAAGGGAATACACAATGAGTGGTAGGACCCTAGGAAGTACAGAGGGTCAGAGGGACCTTGGTGTACATGTACATAATTCCCTGAAGGCAGCGGAACAGGTAGATAAGGTGGTTAAAAAGGCTTATGGGATACTTGCCTTCATTAGCAGAGGCATAGAATATAAGAGCAGGGAGGTTATGATGGAGCTGTACAAAACGCTGGTGAGGCCACAGCTGGAGTACTGTGTGCAGTTCTGGTCGCCTCACTATAGGAAGGATGTGATTGCTTTGGAGAGGGTGCAGAGAAGATTCACCAGGATGTTACCTGGGATGGAGCGCCTCAGCTATGAAGAGAGACTGGACAGGCTGGGGTTGTTTTCCTTGGAGCAAAGAAGGCTGAGGGGGGACCTGATTGAGGTGTACAAAATGATGAGGGGCATAGATAGGGTAGATAAAGAGGAACTTTTCCCCTTAGTAGGGGGGTCAATAACAAGGGGGCACAGATTCAGGGTAAGGGGCAGGAGATTTAGGGGGGATTTGAGGAGGAACTTTTTCACCCAGAGGGTGGTTGGAAGCTGGAACTCACTGCCTGAAAGGGTGGTAGAGGCAGGAACCCTCACAACATTCAAGAAGCATTTGGATGAGCACTTGAAATGCCATTGCATACAAGGCTATGGACCAAATGCTGGAAAATGGGATTAGACTGGACAGGGAGGGATGGGCGGCGCAGACACGATGGGCCGAATGGCCTCTTTCTGTGCTGTAAAAACTCTATGACTCTATGACTCCTTCCCCTATGAAGTGAAGAATATGTATCTCTAATTTCAGATCATAACCTCTGCCCCCATTTTTTCAGATGGCAGCTGTTGATGATTCTGCTATTCCCATTTACACCTCTTCTAGACCCATCTTTTGTTTCTTTACTTGTCCCATTACTTTTGCCATGCATCATCATCCTCTTTGTGTTTTAATCTATCCTGCCTTCCACCCTATCTCAGACCTTCCCTTTTGTTCTTTCCTCTCCTCCCCTCCCCCCTTTCCCTGCCTCTGTACTTGCTTTAAACCTGTTATATCTCTGAGGCAGGTATCCCATATGCCTTCTTAACCACCTTATTTACCTGTTACCTTCAGGGATCTGTGGACATGCACTCCAAGGTCCCTCTGTTCCTACCATTTATTGTGTATTCCCTTGCCTTGTTAGCCCTCCCCAAATGCATTACCTCACACTTCTCCGGATTGAATTCCATTTGCCACTGTTCTGCCCACCTGACCAGTCCATTGCTATCTTCCTGCAGTTTGCAGCTTTCTTCATTATCCACTGCACGGCCAATTCTTGTATCATCTGCAAACTTCTTAATCGTACCCCCTACATTCAAGTCTAAATCATCGATACATATCACAAAAAGCAAGGGACCTAGTACTGAGCCCTGCAGAACCCCACTGGAAACAGATTTCCAGTCACAAAAACACCTGCTTCTGAGCCAATTTTGTATCCAACTTGCCATTTTGCCTTGGATCCCATGGGCTTTTACTTTCATGACCAGACTGCCATGTGGGACCTTATCAAAAGCCTTGCTAAAATCCATATACGCTATATCCAGAAACAGGTAGGCCCAAGGCCTGATCAAAATTGGGCCTTGGGCCTCATTTTAATGTCCAGGGAGCTAGGTACACCTACCACGAGTCCCCAGGCAGCTTGCCGGTAGTGGCCCTCAGGAGGGGTGTATGTTGCATGTTGAAGGCACGTCTTACTGAGATATGGGTATGCATCAAATGCAATGAAAGAAGTATAAGGTTGTATGGGGTTGCAGTAAATGTGGAATAGGTAACAGGCAACACTGGGTGGGATGCAGTCTTGAAATCATCTATGAAGTTTCTCTTTGTCCGATTCCTTGCTGCCTTCTTATGCATCTGATCCCAGGTTCTGCATGTGCATCTGATCCCAGGTTCTGCATGTGCATCTGATCCCAGGTTCTGCATGCATCAGGCATGGAGTGGAGTCTGGTTTTAATCTGCAGTCAGGAATGGTGTGCTACACCAAGGTGATAGGGTGTCCTGAAATGCCAATAGGACAATCCTCCTTGCAGCCACTTCATGCAGGCGCATGTCTTTTTAGCCATCTATAAAACAGGGGGTTGGGTGCTGCACCACTTCAATTGCCCACAGAATCGGTTCTGTGACCCCACATTGGGTTTCCTTTCACTTCATTTATGTTTGCAACATTTCCCCAGCCTTGGCCAAGGTTGACAAATATCTCAAATTCATTTTGAAGTTTGATAACGGCTGAAACCATATTGTCTCCTTATGCACCCCCCTTACCTTTAAATGTACATATCCCTTGAATTTGGATCTGTTGGCCAGATTTTCCCCTTTCTCCATTAGGCTTGTTTCCTACAGAAGGTCAAAGCTGCACAGACTACAAATAAATTATTCAAATGAGCTAACAGTGGAAAATTGGGGCAACCAATTCACTGCACTGCTGACCAACCAGCTCTGCTCCAGCAAGGTAGCACAAGATCCTCAATTGCACTGACAGTGCAAAATCTCCCCTTTAGTTTTGTTTACATATTGTGCATGTGGCCAAATAAAAGTCTTTCTTCAAGCTTGACACTGAAAGACTGCTATGTTCGGCAGCAAATCAGAATGCCATAAAAAAAAATCAAGAAAATTACATCATGGGTATCCATTAGAAAACAACACTTTAACCACAAATCTACTTTTAGTTTGCTCATGCTGTTCAGAATTATTTAGAAAAATTGAACTTCTCTCCATTGCAACTGTTGAGTGTACAGTGTAAAAATCCTGGTCCAGCATTCCACAAATCCTTTCAAATACTCTGCCTATTCAGTTGGATGTGCAGCTGAATTGCTATTCTTCGATGTTTATAACTTACCATCATTTCTGCAAGTGGGACAGATGCCAATGCGACCCGGTTGTCCTGTCGGTTTTGAATTTCTTGGATGCTTCCTCTTCGCCGAGCCAGATCTGCCAGCACCACGCTGAGGTGATCCTCATCCACTGTGATTTCCAGGTTCATCACAGGTTCCAGCACCTGGCTTCTAGCCTGCTTTAAAGCCTAAATGCAAAGAAACAGTGTCACTTTGATCAGTAGCAAAATTCAGGCTTTGGAATTGAACAAGTATCCAGAATTTGAATACCAGGCTTCATTTTTATTATCCAGATCATGTATTTATAGCTTTAATGAGGAGATTACATCACTCAGTAAACCTGCAGTCAAACAAAAATGTAAATAATCACAAACCATAGAAAATCTACTTCATCAATAGAACCAAGGTAAAGATTGAATCCTTAAATATACTGATGGAGGAAACAGTTGATTCGATGTTAATTTTTTTTTGGATAGCAAATTACACAAAACTCAAAACCTTGAAGGTAGTTTCTAATCGACTGTGATCTAATCCATGCTGTCATCAACAACAACAACTTGCATTCATATACTGCCATTGGCATTGAACATATTTCCAAGGTCCTTCACAGAGATGTGAGGAAAAAGGGATGCTGAATCAAAGTGAGAGATTAGAAGGGGTAACCAAAAGCTCTGTCGAAGAGGTGGTTTTTAAGGGGTGTCTTAAAGGAGTAGAGGGAGGTGTAGGGGCAGAGGGGTGTAGGGAAAGAATTCCAGAGAGTGGTACCAAGGCAGCTGAAGGCATGGCTGTCAATGGTGAGGAAAAGTGAGGGGGGAAGTAAAGAAGGCTGGAGTCAAAGGAACAGAGAGTTTGGAGGATGGTTGTAAGACTAGAGGAGGTTACAGAGAGGGGAGGCCCTGATATAAATGCAAGATTCAAAACTTTAAATTTTAGGCGTTGGAGTACCAGAAACTAATGTAGGCCAATGAGGCTGGATGTGATGGCTGAGCAGCACTTGGTGCAGGATAAGTTAGGAGTTATAGTCTGGGCATAAAGTTCTATTGTTTGGAGCTATTTATTGTTATTCTAATTTATATTTAGTTTCAAATTTATTATGTGGGGCCATAATATTCAGTAGCAGGGCATCGAAGGTAATGTGCCGTTAGTTAGACTTGCCTGTTTAGGTTTTAAATTTTTTTAGCGTGACAAGTTGCTGAAAGTGCGAGCTGATAATGGCGCTGTGAGGGAAACCGGGCATCAGGGACCCGAGTGAACAGGACAAGCAACTGTGCATCTCCTTAACCAATCAGATTGAAGGACTGTGAAATTAACAGCGCAAGGACTGAGAAGGAAGTGTCAATTAGAATGGGTGAATTCAATGTTAAATCAGGTACAGGAAGAGAAATAAAGAGGGAAAGAAAGCCTGAAAAGTAAACAAGGTAACATTTTAATTTTTACATTTAAAAAATCTCCCAACAGCAATTACAACCTGATGGAATGAGACTCCACACTTGTAATGGTTAATTTTCAGTGCCAGAGAGGTTGATTGGCAGTAATTAACACTTACCACATTGTTAAAAGTGTACTTAGACATGGACAAGACTTAACTTTCTGTGGCGAGTTTGGTTCATATCTACTGCGCAAATACAGCAACTTCACACTGTCCAATGCATTTCAATGGTGAGGCAGACAGCGAAATGCCATTTTCGCGAAGCTAACGGGAGCAAAGCAACTCTGACAGTAACTTTTGGATATTTGAGTTTAACCGCGCATCTGCCCCTCATCTGAAGTTGCTATACCATTTATGCATAAATAACGGCGAGCGCCATTAGCCTCACCGTTATTTTGACAACAAATTCTTGCCCCTGGAGTTTTGTTTTGTAAACACTACCACCAGTATGAATGAGATAGTGAAATCACGAATCTGAATTCAAATTTTTAAATACTATATATATATACATTGAATGCATTGAGTGTTTCTAGCTATAATTGACTACAAGCTTTTTATCTTTAGAATCAGCAACTAGGAAAATATTTACTCAGGGCCAATCTCCTTCATTCAGGAAATCAGAGAATGCTAGATAACTGCCTTGTAAGAGCACTTTAGTATTAAGTAAAATTAATGGTGGAGTCAGTCAATTCAATTCAATTCAATTTTATTTGCCATATGTAACCAGTACTAGTACAAGTACAATGGAATGCTTACTCCCCGTAGGGACACGTCAGCTATTCTTACAGTGCCGTGTTCAGAAAGTCAGTTCAATGGCTTCCAGTGGCAGTGGGAGCACGATGTCCCTCAGCCGCTCCGTCCTCCTCGTCACCGCAGCCTCCTCTTCACTGTTGCCGGCTCCACGTGTGGTGGCCTGCTTCTCCCGCTCACGATCCGACCTCTGGCCGCCATGCCTGGCTCCCCACCTCCCAGTCAGACTGCGAGCTTCCCGCCATGGAGCTGCTGGCCGACGTGCTGCAGCGGGTCGTCATGGCTGCTCGTTGCGCTGCGCTGCCTCCGCCCAACTCGCCGAACACATCGTCGGGATGTGAATGCTCCGGTCGCCGCGGCCTCCTCCTCACCGTCGCCGGCTCCACGGTCCGACGGCCCGGGGCCTGCTTCTCCCGCTCACGGTCCGGCCTCTGGCCGCCATGCTCGGCTCCCCTCCTCCCAGTCGGAACGCCTTCCCGCCGAGGAGCTGCCGGCCGACGTGCTCCAGCGGGTCATCGTGGCTGCTGCTGCTCGCTGTGCTGCACTGCCTCCGCCTGACTCGCCGAACACTTCGTTCGGTTGCGGGAGCGAGCGGCAAGAGCAGGCCGCCCGAAGCAGGGAGAGCGCGCTAGCACCGGACCGTCTCGGCCGCCATCTTGACTGGAAATACTTTGGTGTTGACATCCTTTGATATATTTACTATGCTATATTTCTTTTTCTTTTCTTTTTCTTTTTCTCAATAACAATCTTTTCCCCTGAGGTGGTATGGAAATAATTTTTTTGAATTTTCATGAATTGTCAGACTGTACATCTGGAAAAGCTCTTCAGGAGATTCCATTTTCCATCCGTATTTTTTTCATGGTTTTTTTTTGCTGTTCTTTTCTCGTTTTCCTTTACTATATCCTCTCTTTTTTGATGTTTCTGTCATATATGTGTCTTGGATAAATTCACTGATCTCAGACTCCCAGTGGGGAGTCGCACTCGAAGGGAGTGTGGGTTAGTGAATTTTATTTTAATTCATTCTCAGGATGTGGGCATCACAGGCAAGGCCAGCATTTATTGCCCATCCCCACTCTGGAGAAGCTGGGGGGTGGACATCATCCTTGAACCGGTTCAAACTGTTTGATACAACCAAGTGGCTTACTAGGCCACTTCCGAGGGCAGGTGTTGGTATGGGACTGGAGTCACATATAGGCCAGACTGGGTGAGGAGGGCAGGTTTCCTTCCCTAAAAGGACATTAATACGCCAGTTGGGTTTTTACAACAATCTGACAGCTTTATGAATACGTTTATTGATACCAACTTATCAGGGTGGCAATGTTGTAGCCCAATTTGCGGTCCAGGCTCCCCTTGAACATGATTCTCTGCTGGGATTGCGGAATCAGTGAGTTTACCCCATTATGTCTTCATGTGCTTTTTGGTTGTTGGCTTGTATTGGGTGTTTGATAGTGACTTTTTTAATTAAACAGCTGGTTCCCTGACTTCCACACAGGAAGCATTGGCTAGTTTAGTTACAGCGACTCATACCCAACACAAATGGATAGAGATGGTTGAGCCAAATAAGATGGAGCCTTTGTAAGCAGATCGGAAAAATAAAACAGGAAGAATGCGGTTTCATTGCAAAACAGGTTTCAAGTTCCCTTTTTACACTGAAGTCTTTGTGAAAGCTACAGTTCCCCCCTCCCCCCCAAGTTCCTATTTTAGCAGTGCTTTAGAGTTTCAACGTGCTGTATCACAAAGCAACACAATATGGTTCACGCCTGCGATTATCGATGTGCTAAAGTCGATGATCGCAGGCGTGAATCATAGTGCTCAGAAAAGGCAAGGCCCTTCCCTACAGGGAGAAAGCTGGGGTAAGTTATCCCACTCTTGTGCGCGTCTTAGCAGCTGATTCCAATGGCACTGTAAGTAGCCTGGCAGCAGGTTAACCCTCAGGAGAAAATGCTTCTTCAAAAGAGGGAAACAAGTTCTTTTCTCCCTCCCTTTTAGATCTTCCTGAGCTATGCAACGTTCTCCAAGGGCAAGCAAACAACCTTCACCCAAGACTATGGCCAATGTGTGTAATTATGCGCTACTGTAGCAGCTTTTACGAATGGTTCCTCAAGATATTGCAAACTCTAACATTGAAGCTTGGTTTGTGGATTTTTTCCTCATGTAGCAAGTTCCCATACTGCTGCTCACAGATATCTAGATTTTCCAATACGGATGCAGTTTAGCGGGTTTTAGATGAACTCAAATGGAAGACTACTGTTTACTCCCAAATTTCTGTGGTCATCTTATTAGCTCCAGGCGAAGATATGGATGGATGCACTAGTGGAAGTGGAAAATTAAGTGCAATGCACTCGCTCATCTTACGGTAAGTTGTGCTCCTCACCACGCTGTTCACAAGGAGCCCCTGGTATCTGCTTGTCCACCATATGAGGATTCAAATCCAGCTTTGTCAGTTGTCTGATGGCCAGCCAGTGACTATCCTTCTTGGGGGAATAAGCAGTTTGGAATGGACTGGACACAGAAAAGGTTATGGACCCCGAAAACCGCCAAGCTATAGTGCTGAAGACCTGTCACCATAGGTAGCCCTTCCCTTAGCAAAGCTGCTCCAGTATAGCTATGATGCTAGCATCCACTCAATAATGTGGAAAATTCTCCAGCTAGGTCCTATCCAAAAAATAGAATAAATCTAAGACAGCCAATTATTTCCCTATCAGCTGTTTCAACAAAGACCTTCTCTCCATCAGAACACCAGGAGTGCATATGCCTGCTGATGATTTCAGTTTTCAGCTCCATTCACAATTCCTCTGATAATAAAACAGCCCATGTCAGCTTACAGTAGGACTTGAATAATATTCAGACTTGGGCTGACAAGTGGCAGGCAACTAAGTGCCAGGTAATGACCAGCACAAACAAGGGAAAGCCCAACCATCTCCCCCAACAGCACAATCATTGCTGAGTTTCCCACTACCATGGGGGGTATCCATTGATCAGAAGCTTAACTGAACCAGCCATATCAGCACTGTGGCTACAAGAACCGGGCAGAAGCTGGGTACTCTGCAATGAGTGGCTCACCTCCTGACTCCTCAAAACCTCTCCACCATCTAAAAGGCTCAAGTCAGGAGTAAGAGAAATACTCACCGCTCATCTAGATGGGTGCAGCTGCAACAATCAAGAAGCTCGACACCAACCATATCCGAGAAGTTTCCCTGATTGATGATCCTGCCACTCAACTGAATAGGCAGCCCCTCCATCACTGTGGTTGTAGATGGTACTGTCTACAGGATGCACTGCAGCAACTTACCACGGTAAATGTCTCCTCCCTTTCTTGAGACCACTACCACCCAAAAAGGACAAGAGCAGCAATGTTGTGGGATCATCACCTCCACGTTCCCTTCCGTTTCCAAAAAACTTACTCAAAAGTCTTATTGACTGTGCCTCGAGTTCACCACCGTAAACTCTCCAGTTTTCCCTCTTCCCCTCCTGCTCGATGTCCCCATTTATTTTCCTCCTTAATGTAAAGTGCTTTGAGATGCATTGCAGCATGTGTGAAGCACTAAAGAAATATGGTTGCTGTTTACTACTGCAACACTGTGTCATTCTATTACAGGTTCACTGCACATCATTACTCAATAAATTTTCAGTAAAACATTAACGTTTCAGTGCAAATTCAGCAAGTATTAATGGGCATTTGCATCAATCAGTGGCACAATAATAGAGCCATGCACCAAAATTACCAATAAAATGCAACAGTGCATATAACTAGTATCCTGGAGCACTTCCAAGGCACAATTTAATTACAATTGCTACCTGAACTCTGAAAAGTACTCTTCTGGATTGTGATGTTGTTTGAACATCTCAACCAGATTATTACCTTGCGCACACACGCAGCTATCAGTTACTACCTACAAAAACAACGGAGTTACAGCCCTAGTATTTAAGATGAATTTCCCTAAGGCCTTACCTTCTGCATGCAACGTGACACGCAAGCAGAAATCATTGCCAAGGATGTTCCAGGATGTACACGTAGAGACTGCAGTGCAACCACGACATCCTGAACAGGGAATCTCAACAGAGGACCTATAACAAGAGGTAAATGGACTTAATTGCCATTTGCTTCAGGCTTCACACTATGCAACTTACAGAATCTGTACAATTTGTCATGTATGCAAATAAATGAAATTAAGAAAAATGAATACATTTAATGACAAAGATTAGACATATTATTTAGCACCTTGCAGACACGAGTTTTTAATTCCATTTTCTACAGCATGCCGAGTTTCTTTAGAAAATTGCTCCATTGCATGATCTGAAATTTCAATCAGAGGTGTTGGCATTGGTCCTTCTCCTAACCATGGACGGACAGAAAGCTCAACTGTTACCAAGTTGCGTTTATCCCCTACTGTTCTGTCCAGTGTATCTAAAAGAAAGAAACAACTTGCATTTATATAGCGTTCATATATAGTCCTCGGCTGCTCCTTTTGATGTGTAGTCATTGTTGCTTTATAGGTAAACAGGGCAGCCATTGTGCGCGTAGCAAAGTCCCACAAACAGAAATGAAATAAATGAGCAGATAATCTGTTTTAGTTGAGTTGAGATGATGGTTGAGGAATAATGTTGGCCAGGACACCGGGAAAACGCCCCTGCTCTTCTTCAAATAGTGCCTCTACCTGAGCAGACAGAAGGGACCTCGGTTTAATGCCTCATCCAAATGACAGCACCTCCAAATGTACTGCATTGAAGAGTCAGCCTGGATTATGTGCTCAAGTCTCTGGAGTGGGGCTTGAACCATTATACAGACATTCTTCTACTTTATTCTGATTGAAAAGGTATTGTGTTGTTATGATTTCATGCAAAATATTTTTTGCTGTTTCTGCAGCTGGTTTAACCTTTGGCCTCCATACTACAAAGATGAAGGCCGGAATTTTGTGTTTTTTGAAGAATCCCGATGCAGCTTTGCCAGGCTGGGACTTCTGCCAGTGACAAAGATGGACTCTGGATGATATTCCACAGCCGGGGTAGTTTGTATTTTTGTGGTGGGCTCCCCAGCCTCGGCTTGGCTGTAGAACTGAATTGATTGCAGGACAGTCGATTCAACTCCTTTTGGGGAATTTAAATCCCCCCCTCTGCTCATAATAATGCTAGAAACAAGCAGATGTCATTTGCAGCCAATATTACTAAAGTGTATCTGGCAGGAAATACATTGTGTGGTGTATTACTGTCATTTAAGAGTCATTATAACATGCCTGCCCATTTCTGGGTTAATGTGTTATACGCCTCATTTCACTTTTGTTGGGAAATACTGGAAGCAACAGGACCATGTGAGGAGTCAATGGAGTGGCGTCTGAAGAAGTTTCTGCCTCTGTCTGGGCAGCTGGTGTAACTTTAGTGGAAAATCTGAACCAAAACATCTCACTTAGGACATTTCTTCAATGGCATTAAAAAGACTGAATATTACAGTGTATTAAGAGCTTACCACTTGAGCTTGCAGATTGCATTATAGTTTCTCTGTAGGCCACCTGGAGTGGTCCGAGATATGTCTCAATTCCATATTCTCTCTTGATTCGATCGTGGATTATCTCAATGTGCAGCTCACCCATCCCACATAAAATAGTCTATCAAAGCAACAGATAACAGTCAACTAATGTTTCAGGAGGGTAAATGGAGTTGAGGTACAAATCAACGATAATCTAACTGAATATGGAATAGGCTCGAGGGGCTGAATGGTCTATTCCTGTTCCTATGCTCCTCCTATTAATTAAATAATTTGTACTTGTATCAAGTAGTGTAAGGATTGTTCATTACTGTTCGATATATTCATTGTCTTGACAATATTCTTCATTTTACATAATACAGTAAATGGTTTTGTGCACTAATCTACCCAAAGAAAGATTAGTCTTTCCAATTAATATTGAACCAAGTAGTACTTCTAATTGTGAAGATAAAGTGCAAGTATAAATGGTGGGGGTGGGGAAAGAGAACAGTGTGATGCAGAATGCATTGAATCGCCAACTTGCTACACTGTTGATTGATTGCAAGTTTCTCAAAGGAAATGGTTCTCCAGAAAGAGAGACAAGTTCAGTCAACCGGGACATTCTTTTCACCGCCGAGTTGTCAGTTTAAACAGCCAGGTTGTAAAGTGGATCTTTGATACTATAACATTTCAACACAGTCATAAGCACAGGACTTTGCCCGTGCACCATGCCTTTATAGTAGCTGAAATTCCAGTTTGACTTCTAGTTGGGTAACCGCACATAAAAATTAGACCTAATGAAGTTAACCTGTTATCTACAGTTCTGATGAAGGGTCCCAGACCTGAAATGTTAACTCTGTTTCTCTCTCCACGGATGCTGCCTGGCCTGCTGAGCATTTCCAGCATTTTCTGTTGTTATTTCAGATTTCCAGCATCCGCAGTATTTTGCTATTATGTTATCTACAGAAGTACCATGAGTACAGTATTCAAGTTTCAAAAAGATAAGCACGACATTACACAGTGAAGCAAAAATGTATGACTAGTGACTGCAAGGTTATACATCACCTGACCAGAATCTGGGTCAATCTTCACCTTTAAACTGGGATCTTCCCGCTGGAGACAGGCAAGAGCATGGTCCAGATCTATATGCAGAAACAAGCTTTTGTGTATCGATTTGAAAATATAAAACAGGAAATATATCTGCTATGGTCTACAGATTGGGTGTACAGCAAGGACTGTAAAAATCTGCAAAATGCAGTTTCATTACTGGTCAAGAAAATAAAGTTGGATATTAATAAAGCATTGTACTGCACCTGGTTGTTTTGCCATAGATGGTGGCTCAATTGTGCAAAAGAAGACTGGCTCTGGAATCTCAACTGCAGCCAACAATGGACCTTCCTGCTCTTTGTGTTTTTCCCCAGATTCCTTCCCTGCTTGACGGGCTGCAGCTGCTGCTGCTGCTGTCTTGGATGAAACTACTGTGTCACCAGTTGCTGTCTGAGAGCAATGCAAAAATATATCAAATGTTGACATTGTATGGTCTCTGCTTGTGATGGGCAAATGCCTTCTTTGTACAATTGTGCACTGAACTGCTGCTGACATTTCCCAAATTGGGTGCCTCCCAATTGGCATCCAAACCAATGCCAATTTACTCCGACGTCCCCATAACTGGTGTCAACTGATGGCAATGGAAAAGCTCTCTAGAGCAAGGGAAACACTGAAATGACCATCTCCATAGGGCTGCAAAACAATAATGAAATGAAGGCTATTTACAAGTTACTAGGCATAACGCATTAACCTGGGCCAAACATATACACATTCGCCTGGAATTTCTATGGGAGTTCTGATCTCACACATTAACTTCAATGGAAGGTCAGTGGAAAACCCCCCAAAATATGTAAATGGCGCTTTCTGCGGTTTCTCCAGTGGAAGATGGGGGAACCCTGCGGAAATTGCACCCTGTTATATTTAGGCTTTTTTCCCACTTCAACATGTCTGTGGTAGGAAAAACATCAACTCAATCTTCACTTCCCTTCCAAAAAAAGCTCACCACCCATTGACCAAACATGGGGCAGAATTTAGATACATTCATGTCGCCAACTACTTATTCCTTTCTTGGGTGGCGTTCGTAGAGAGTAAAACTGGGGAGAGGGAATGGGACAAAAACAAGAAATGATCTAACAACATATTATTCTGGGAGCCCAATATGATTTTTCAGCCAGATCTCCGAGTCGTATTAGCAATTATGTAATGGCAGAAAAGTTAAAGGTCTGTGTTACATCTACATCATTTTCATCATCACCATCAGTCACACCTGTCAACACGCAGACTCAAATCTAGTTAAGTTGTACAAAAGCAAACATTTCAAGAAGCTAATCAATGTTAAAGAAAATGTGAGTGTACAGAGGTAGAGTGTTCCCACCTGTTTGAGTCCCACAGTCAGTGCAATGTTTCCAGCCTGTAATGCAGGGATCTCGATTTGCTGGTCAGCAAATGGCAGTAAAAGGCGACTTATTCGTTCGCTACACAGCACAAACAAGCAAGAGTAATTGCAGTGAAAAATGCTAGCTTTTCAAAAAATATGTTTGTAATTTAAAAGCCCACATGTGCAGTTAACTGAGCCAAATTGTTCGCTATTTACAGAAAAATATTGCATGTAATGAAATACTACTATATACCCATATATACAATAATAGTAGATACAATTTAACATATACAACCTTTTTATATTTGTTCTCTTCATCTAGCTAGATATTGAATGAATATAATCTCTCAATATATAATAATAGAGCCCTGAATTTTAGGTCAGGATGGGAGGGCGGTTCATTTCTGAAAAATCTAAAACCCAACCCCAACCCGCCACGAACGCACCTACTTCCAGTTTAACCAGGGCAGGTTGGGGGGCAGACAAGGAGCCTGCTCTCAAGAGGTGGATCAGTAATTTAAATATGCTAATGAGGCTGTGTACCTCAAGTTTTAACAGACTTTTACATTTAATGGCTATGGGCCGGGTTTCCGAGGGCTTGGGAAAACTGGCAGCTGAAGGTAGGCGAAAATGGCCGGATCCGGCAGGTAAGTTTTCCCAGCAGTGCTTATGGACCAGGAGGAGCAGGAGTGCTTCTACCCCCCGCGGCCTCACAAGCTAACGCCGTGATCAGCCGACTACCCCAGCCCCGATCTCCAGACCGGCCTGCGAGCTGAAGCACCACCCCCCCCCCCCCCCCGCAAAATATCAGGGCCTTAGGCCTAGAAATTCATTGACGCCACTTTTGGGGCGCTAAAGTGGGGCGTCCGCTAAAGTTTGCGGCTGCCGCCAAATCGATGCCACTTCTCCGATATTCATTAGCTTCGCCCTAGGAGTTTGGGCGAGCGCTAAAACTGCTGCTGGGCGCCTCTCTTTGGGCGCTAAGCCGGAGGTGGTGATCGATAGCGCCGAGGCCGGGCGCAGCGCAGGGGCGGCCATCTCGTGATTGACAGCAGACACCCTGGCGCCGGCCAGCTCTTAAGGGGGAAGGGTCGACTGTGTCTGCTGCCACGCCCTGGATAGTGGAGCCCTCCAGCTAGGCCTCAACACTGCTGCTGGACCCAAATAGCGCCTGAAGACATGGAGAAGGCCCGTGAACGTGCGCAGCGCTTCTCAGAGCGTGATCTGAGTGTGCTGCTTGCTGCTGTGGAGAAGAGGCGCCATGTTTTGTACCCGGACAATGGCAAGAAGGCGACGGTCCGCGTCTACAGGAGAGCCTGGAGGCATGTCGCCAGCAAGCTGTCAGCCAACAGCGACGTCCCCAGGACCGGTGCCCAATGCCGCAAAAAGTTAAATGACCTCACACGCATTGTCAGGGTGAGTACCCTTTCCAGTGACCTCCTCATCCTTGCATGTGCACCTTACATTATGGGCAAAGGGACCTGAAAGCTCTAATGGCCAGCCTTCATCCAGCAGCTATGGGACAGGCATGAGCATCAATTGCACATTCTGCACTTAACACACTGGCCAAGCTATTCCACCATGGGAGGCATTGCACACCAGATCATGGCGACACACTGGCCAGGCTATTCCACCATGGGAGGCAGTGCACACCAGATCATGGCGACACACTGTACTTAGAGGCCGTCCTTTCTCTTGCAGGCCAAGCTGGCGAATAATCGCAAGAGCCGGACTGCGACCGGGGGAGGCCGACCCCATATCCAGCCACCCACCGACCTGCAACATCGCGTGGAGCGCCTCATGGGTGGCCGGGTGATTGGGCCCGTTGCATGTGGAGATGCCGACCCTGTTCTGGGCAGCAATGGTAAGGACATCACCTTTTGCACCTCTCTCGTCCCACTTGCGCATCAGATCTACATCCTTTGCCACTGTCCGACCAATGCGATGAATGCCACCACTCATGCATCCCGCACTGACGCCCTCTCCTCACTCTAAAGCTACTCTTGTGCCTTCCTGCTTTCAGATGGTCAAGAGGAGGTCCCTCAACTTGCCAGTGACAGACCCTCCGAAGAGGAGCAGGAGGAGGAGCAAGAGGAAGGCGGCCCATCAGGGGAACCCTCAGCCGCGGCCACCCAGGCCAATGTAGGGGACACGTCTTCCCTGGAGGGCAGCGTGGCGGAAGTGTCGAAGGGGAGGGGAGCTCCTGGGACCTGCGGGCTGCAGAAAGGCGGGAGGGGGGTGGAAGCTCGGCGGCCTTCTCCCCAGAGGGGGGATGCGTCGGAGGGGAGTCCAATTGCTGGGCCCAGCGGCCTCCAGCAATGCAGGAAGGGTCGGCCAGCTCGGCGGCCTTCTCCCCAGAGGGAGAGTCCGGCCTCCAGTCAGGAGATGCTCTTAGCCGAGGAGATGGAACGCCTCGAAGACTTGTCCGCAGACTCGGAGCGCCGGCACATGGAGCTCATGGCGGCAGTGGCACGGTTGCCTGAGTCCATCGATTCCCTCTCTCGGAGTGTGGCCGAGTTCGGGCCCTCAGAGGCCACCAGTCGGGCGGAATACCGGGCAGATCAGGCAGCGAGTCGGGCGGAATTCGGGGCAGCTCTGTCAGCGACTGGCCAGGTGATCAGTGGTGCCGTCCAGTCACTGGCTGCTCTGATGCGGTCAGTGAACAGGTCAACACGGGCACTCACTGCTGCCACACTCGCTGTGTCAGCCAGGCATCGCCAGGGCACCCGGCGCGCTGCAGCAGCACAGCGGTCTGTCCCTCGGCAGATTGGTGCGCATGCTGCAGTGCTGGCCCGGGCGAGTGCCAGTGTCTCAGGCGACCAGCGAGCGCCTGCCATCCGCCAGCTTGCCGCCATTCCTCCAGCCGCCACTGCCACTCCCACAGTGGAGCTGCCAGGAGCTGCTGCAGCGACTGATGCTGGCCAGCCACAGCTGCAGCAATCAACAGCCGCCCGCTCGACGGCCAGACCTCGACTAGGCCGACCCCCAAGGGCATCTGCCGTCACGACATGTGCCCCTCAGGAGCCTGCCCCCAGCCTTGCAGCAGCCAATGGCCTTACTTTGAGGCGGAGCAGCAGGGCGGGCAGGGGCCACCCAAAGATGGCCAAGGCATCGCCCTAGCGGGCCAAATAGTCGAATGTGTGGCCATTTGTGTTTGTTTCTTGAGGCCGAGAATTGGATGTTTGTTTTTTGAAGGCCGATGATGTGATGTTTGTTTTGGACGAAGGCCGAGAATGACGGCCATTTTAGTTGCCCTATTTTGTTAATCCTCTCCAGGTTGTGGGAGCGAGTAATGTGTTTGAGTGTTTTTTTGGGGGTTTCGTCTGTTTTTGGTTTTCATGTGGGAAGGGCCCAGAGTTTGTACAATAAAGCATTTTATTTAATCACATTGTCCATGTTTGATCTTTGAAGTGTTTGTTGCCTTAACCGGCTGAGGGCTTGCGGAGCGGCTACAATCATGTTCTATCATTGGCACAAGCCATTCCCTGACAGGGGGCCTAGAAGTGACGTTCAATAAGCCGCCGACGGGCGGCCCTTGGACCTTGTGCGTCCCTCCTGGGCTGGTACTCCTCGTCGTCGTCGTCCTCGTGCTCCTCCTGCTCCTCCTCCTGAGGTGGTGGTCCAACGTGAGGTGGCAGTGCCTGAGTCCTGCAGATAGCCAGGTTGTGCAGCATGCAGCAAACGACGACGAATTGGGAGACTCGATCCTGCGAATACTGGAGGGCTCCCCCGGAGCGATCGAGACAGCGGAACCGTTGCTTGAGCACGCCGATTGTTTGTTCTATGAGGTTCCTCGTCGCTTGATGGCTCTCGTTGTATGCCTCTTCAGCAGGGGTCGTGGGCGCGCAGAGCGGGGTCATGAGCCAGGTACACAAAGGATAGCCTTTGTCCCCGATAAGCCATCCTCTTGGGGGAGGCTGTGCCTGGAACATGTCAGCCACAGTTGTCTGTCACAGGATAAAGGCATCGTGGCTGCTGCCTGGAAAGCGGGCATTGACAGCTAGGATGCGCTGCCTGTGGTCACACACCAGCTGTACATTGAGGGAATGGTAGCCCTTCCGGTTGCTTTAATCCTCGGCATGCTCAAGAGGTGCCCGCAAAGCCACATGCGTGCAGTCAATGGCACCCTGCACCATGGGGAAGCCCGCTATTCTTGCAAACCCCACTGCACGCTGCTGCTGCTTGTCCAGGGTCATGGGGAAGGAGATGAATTGATGTCTCCTTCTGAAAAGGGCTTCGGTCACCTGGCGGATGCAGCAATGCACGGCGAACTGGGAGATGTTAGCGATGTCCCCAGTAGCGGATTGGAAGGAGCCGGAGGCATAGAAGTTGAGAGCCACCGTCACCTTCACTGCCACCGACAGAGACGTCCTGCGCATCAGCTGTGGCTGCAGATCTCTCTGAAGCAGCCGGCAGATGTCTGCAACCACCTCCCTTCGGAATCGCAGCCTCCTAACACACATCGCGGCAGACATGGTCAGATAGGAGGTCTGCTGGCGGTATACCCTGCGTGGGTAAGGCCTCAGTTGGCGACGCCTGTTGCCCCCTCTGCGTCTAGCCAGGGCTGCCACTCTCTCACGGCGTCTGTAAGCCCTTCTGGCATAAGGCTGAAATTCAGCGTTGCCACCCAATGCAGCCCCCATTATATGCTGGCAAACACTGAGCTCTGAATGAAGGCAAAGATAATTGGTAAGTTCTGGCCTGAGCCAAAAATACCTGTCCAAGTGTTGGTCCAAACCAGTAAACTCTCCTCCTTGGTCTCTGTCCAAAAAACCGTTGCACAAGAGTGAATGCTGCAAAATGGCTGGCCTTTATACTGCTGGGTAAGTGCCCTTTAATTAGCGCTCCTCGCGGCCCGGCTGGGCTGTGTACCGTTCCACTTCACAGTCGCTCGGGCCGTCCGGCGCACAATGGGCCGGCGCGAGTGAAGTTCCGGTTTGGGGCGCACAAAGGGCGTTGCACTATTAAATGACGTCATGATCTGCGCACGCAGCAGGGCGCGCGCTAAGACTTTGCGCCGGCGCTAAATGTGTCCTGAAGTTGGGGAGAGGCGCAGATCGCGCTGCGCCCGGGCGATAAGCGCCTAGCGCTCGAGATCTACTCCTCCTAAGGCGCTAACGGCTGGCGCGCCCAACTGAATTTCTAGGCCTTAGTCTTTCTTCGGTTAAAAGTGCTGTACTTATGCATTTAAAATCGCTCAAGCTTCAGTAATGGAGCGATTATAGAAAGGTCAACCAATGACTGATTATCATTTCTGAAAGAGGTCCAGCCAAGATCTAAGTTTGTATGTAACTTTCTTCGGTGCTATAGCTTCCAGTGCTGGACTCAGCCACAATCTTAGTTGTAATTGTAAGACCTAAATATAATAATACAGGTGGACTACCTTTTATCCGAACTTCCGAAAACCGAAACCCTCTAAAAACCGAAGGTTTTTCGTTCAGCGTAAGTCGTGCGCACGACATGACCAGAGTGGCGCACGACCCCGACCCCCCGCCGACCCCGACTCCCGCCGACCCCCCCGCCGACGCCGACCCCCACCCCCGACGACCCACCCCCGACAAATTTCCCAGTCTTATAAAATACCTTCCGAAATCCGAAATTTTCCGAAAACCGAAACACGGCTGGTCCCAAGGTTTTCGGATAAAGGATAGTCTACCTGTAGTTCAATTACATTTCTATTTAGAACCATTAAAAGAAAGAACTGCATTTATAGAGCACCTTTCACAAAATCATGACCTCGCATAGCGGATATACAGCCAACAAAGTACTTTTGAAGCTATAGAAAAATGCGGCAGGCAATTTGCGTACATTTTGCATTAGTTTTGTCACTTCTCAGTCAGTGCCTATACTTTGCAGTCCAGGTTTGATGCACAGAAGAACCATGGTCAGGCAGTACTGCTGATTTCCTACAAGTGGTGGCCACACTACCAGCTGCTGCCAGGAATTTCTTTGGCTTAGTTTTGGCCAGTGCCACACTGGAAAGTTCATTCCACGGAGTCAATGGGAGCATAGGTTTGCACTGCCAGTCCGATCAGAATTTTACACACACCAACACTTTGACCAGACTAGCAGTGTAAACCTATCTTCCTATTGAGATTCATTTAACTTCGACTGAAATCCAACCTCGGAAGGGAACATAGGAGTCGGCCATTCAGCCCCACGAGCCTGTTCTGCCATTCAATGAGTTCATGGCTGATCTGTATCTCAGCTCAATCCACCTGCCTTGTCTCCATACCTTGTACTTCCTAGATTGTAAAATGCTATTTCCCATATCTGCTATGTGTGTCTAACCTGTACTATAACTGAACTGGAGGTGCTTAATGCTGATTATGGAGGCCAAAAGGTGAAGTGTTCCATTCCCCAGCAGCAATACCACTGAAACACATCAAAAAAATATAAATTGAAATTACGCCAGAAGCCATGCTTTCCAAAATGATTATTTTTTTTGTTTAGAATTTTAATTTATCCATGGGGCTGGGTGGAAGTCCTTTATTTTATAGCAGCCCGATAAATACTCACGTGCAGTTTTTGTTGATGTTATAAATGGCTGACTGAGGTTTCATTGTACCAGAGTAGATGCGGACAAACACCAAAGGTCCACGCTGCTTATCGTGAACAACTTTAAAGGCAAGAGCACACAGGTCATCTCCATAACAACGTCTGAAAAGGCAATGGGGCTTATGTCAACATGAGAAAAACTTTTTAAAATATATAAATAACTTTCTGTTTTAATTATATCAAAAAATACACAGACATTAAATTAACAAAACAAACCAAAATGATCTCATTATTGAATTACGTAGATTGGCTCAACCAAACATTATTCACAAACCAAAGATGAGAACATTACATTGCATCATGAAGCACTCAACATTGAGAACGGCTAATCAACAAAGGATTTTTTTGTCCAAAACTGATGAATATGTTTTATTCAACTGTCTGGCCCCGTTTATGGGGGCAAAATTAGGTGCCTTTGTGCTAAAAGGTGCAAATGGCTTTGTGACCAGGCGTGGTGCTGACATCGACTCTCGCCATATTCGGCGGGAGTTTTGCAGCAGCCCTACAGCGTTGCGCTTCGATCTCCTTTGCCCGGACATCGTGACAACATCGGCGTGCGCATCGCCCCAGACCCGAAATTGACTTCTGCCCCCTGCAGCAGCGCCAGTCGAAAACAGCGACAGCTGCAGGAGTCGTGCATCGGGCGGCCAGCCGCTTCAGGGGCGATGATTGAAGGTGAAGTGGCTGAGGTAACTAAAAAAAACTTACCTTTCTTGTTCCAGTTTTTTTTCACGGGTTCCTGCCTGCGAGCGATCAGCCCGGCACTCAATTGCACGGGATCGCGGCTGCCTCGGTGGCCATGGGTAGGTACTTTTTATATTGCAGAGCCTGTAGTGATGGGCCTTCCCTTTAAGGGAGGGAAGGAGCCTTTGAACGCGGCAGCGCTGCATGGCCCAGTGTGCAGCGCTGCTGAAGTCTCCGCCTCGCCTGCTGCCGATTGCGCTCCAACAAGGAAGTGGAGCGTTTGATTTAGCACTCCACTTCCTTCCTGGAGTGCAAAACCGAATTTTTTTTTTAAAGTTAAGAAACATTAGCGCCTGATTTTCTCAACTTTTAAAATTTAGCGCCCCAACGGGGCTATAATGAATTTCTCCCCTAAGAATCTATGGGCAGAACTTACAACTGTGGCAAGGATGTAAAACGGGTGATATCAACAACAACAGCAACTTGTATTTATAAAGCACCTTTAACATAGTAAAATGTCCCATGGCAATTCAGAGGGTCGTTATCAAACAACATTTAACACCAGGCCACATAAGGAGATATTAGGACAGATAACCAAAAGTTTGGTCAAAGAGTTAAGTTTTAAGGAGTGTCTTAACAGGAAAAAAAGTGTAGGAGGTGTAGAGAGGCAGAGAGTCTTAGGGAGGGATTTCCAGAGCCTAGGGCCCAGGCAGCTGGAGGCAAGGCCACCAATGGTAGAGTGATTAAAATCGAGGATGCGCAAGGGCCAGAATTGGAGGAGCACGGAGATCGCAGAGGTTTGTAGGGTTGGAGGAGGTTACAGAGGTAGGGAAGGCGAGGTCATGAAGGGATTTGAAAACAAGGATGAGAATTTTTAAATCAAGATGTTGATGGACCAGGAGCCAATGTAGGTGAGGGAGCACAGGGGTGATGGGCGAATGGGGCTTGGTGTGAGTTGGGATACGGGCAGAAAAATTTTGGATGAGCTCAAGTTTATAGAGGGTGGAAGATAGAAGACCGGCCAGGAGAGCATTGGAATAGTCAAGTCTAGAGGTAACGGCATGAATGAGGGTTTCAGCAGCGGATGAGCTGAAGCAGCAGCAGAGATGGGCAATGTTAGAGGTGGAAATAGGTGGCCTTGGTGATGGGTCTCCTCCTTTAAGACCCTCCTTAAAACTTACCTCTTTCACCAAGCTTTTAGTCACCCTAATATAATACCAATATCTCCTTCTTTAACTTGGAGTCAGTTTTTGTTTGATTATGCTCTGGTGAAGTTGTTGTACCATGATTCCTGAAACTCAAATACTCACATAAAGTCATGTTGGCATTCATTTGGTGCTGGCAGATACATCGTGATGGCATCCATTAACAGCTGCACACCCTTATTCTTCAGTGCGCTTCCACACAAAACTGGCACTGCTGTTTGTGCCAATGTGACTCGGCGGATTGCTGCCTTTAACTGCATTCAAAACATCCAGGGTTAGTTTTTTTTTTTGAGTTATGTTATTTTACATTCAATTTTCAGATTTACTAAACTGATGGGGTCACGATACAATACTGGTGTTTCTAGATAACTGCACATCATAATGTAACTGAGCAGCTAATGAACTGTTTCATGTTATCATTTTTCTTGATGTACAAATTACCTAACAGTCAATTTTTTTTTCTAAATTTCTAAAGATAACTATCCAATGCTCAGAAAAAAAACCTTCCTCCCAGATGAATTCTTTCACCACAATGACTTTCACTAATTTGAATTTATTTGCTTGTCTTATTGGTCTGGCCCAATATTCTGGCCTCAAGTTATCAATAATCAGCTGGTTATGGGTTCAAGCCCGGCTACAGGCTTGAGTGCATTGCAATGCAGTACTGAGGGAGTGCTGCATTGTTAAAAGTGCTAGCTTCGGATGTGATGTTATACCAAGGCCCTGTTTGTCTATTCAGGTAGACATAAAAGATCCCATGACTACTTGAAGATGATCAGGGAGTTCTCCTGGTTTTTGGCTAGCATTCAACCCTTGACCAATACCACCAAAGCAAATGAACTGATCATTTATCTCATTACTCTGTGGGACCTAGCTGCATTTGCTCAGTGTTTCAAGGAGACGGCTCACCACCACCTCCTTAGGGCAACTAGGGAAGGGCAAAAAATGGCAGCCTTGCCAGGGACGCCCACATCCTGAGAATAAATAATTTAAAGCAACAGTGAAGTGCTTTGCGATGTCCTGAGGATGTGAAAGGCACTATATAAATGCCTATTAATTGACTTTTGGGCAGGGGTGGGGGTAAAGTTTCACTTCTGGCATGACAGGAGCATGGGTTGTTGAAAGTTACAACACTGTAGGACCAACCCACGTCCCCATCCAGTGAGGCTCACACCAGGTACGCAAGATATAAATCGATGAGGTCCCACCTTTCAGCTTCTTTCTAGACTGTAGAGCAATGTGAATGATAGGTAATGCTGACATAATCTTCAGAAGGTTTAGGAAACTCACTTTTTCAGCAGGAACTGCATCCAGGTTCTCACTTAACACTTCCAGAACCAATTCAGCAAATTCATCATCCAACTCTGCAACCTGCATTGAAACAATCACCGTTAAATCTATGCCAAATGAATGCATGACATAAAATTTAGAATATTTCTCACAGGACTCTATTTTTTCTGAAACACTTTTTATCCTCAGTGTGCAAAACAAGAACAATTCTATTGATAAATTTGCAATCTATCTGGTTGTTTTTCGAGAAGCAATACAAGGACGCTTGTGATGGTTTGACCTTGGCAACTATGTTGTTGCATCTGAATTGTTATTACTGTACAAAGAAAAGTTAGTGTTACTTTTTATTTAATGCGAAATGTCACAGAGATAAAGCGCCATGAGTAGCAAAGATAAAGTGCCAGAGCTATTGGCTGTTAAGTCCACCATTCTGGCCATGGGTGGGTCAAGAGTATAACCCAAATAGGCCAGTATTCCATTATTAACATTAATAATGTCCAATATGGACCTCCAGACACTGGGAAATGTACAAAATCACACACACATGCAGGTCTAAAGGTGACTTCTGAATAACTGCAAATGTGAAGTTGTTGAAACGTGCGGTCTCTGAATCCACTTTGCAGTATAAATAAAGTGAACTCATAAAACAAGGAAATGTTTCATATTGTGAAACTGTTTCCACTGGAATAGGGTATTATAAATAAATGCAAATAAGTACTAAACTTTCTGGCTTGTTTAGAACTAAGTGGAGCACCCTCTAGTGGCTATAGATATATGATCCAAAACTTATGCAAAACCACGGCCCGGAATTTGCGGTGAGCAATGATGGTGAGCTACCAGTGTTCGCCGTCATTACCCCTCTGAAACTGACCGCAACTTCAGCATTTAGCGTATGCGCATCTAAACGCAGAAATCCTGAAGTTGCAGTCAGTCAGTCATTCACTGTTCAGACACTGGCTGCGCTAGGATTTCCCATTACAGAGCGCTGAAATCAATTGAACGTCGAAAAGGCAAACTTCTCGCCACAGAGATCGCGAGCTTTCTTCAGGGCCAGCGGCAAGCACGTTTGCTTTGCCGTTGACCACAAATTATGGGCCTTTTTAAAATCTTAGTTTATATAACCTTTGGGGAGGGGGCATATCTCAGACAATTGCTGCTCATAAAACTACTACTCGTAGGGGGGGAAATTACTTTTCATTGCTAGTCATGTCTGAAGTTTATTAATTTTGTGCTTGTGCTATATTTTTCTGTTATCACAGTTTAAACATAGAAACATAGAAGATAGGAGCAGGAGTAGGCCATGCGGCCCCTCGAGTCTGCTCTGCCATTCAATGCGATCATGGCTGATCATCCAAATTCAGTACCCTGTCCCTGCTTTCTCCCCATATCCCTTGATCCCTTTAGCCTTAAGGAATATAGCTAACTCCTTCTTGAATATATTTAATGAAATGGCCTCAACTGCCTTCTGTGGTAAAGAATTCCACAGGTTCACCACTCTCTGGTTGAAGAAATTCCTCATCTCTGTCCTAAATGGCTTACCCCTTATCCTTAGACTATGACCCTTGGTACTGGACTCCCCGACCATCGGGAACATCCTTCCTGCATCTAGTCCTGTTAGAATTTTCAATGAGATCCCCTCTCATTCTTCTAAACTCCAGCGAGTACAAGCCCAATCGACCCAATCTCTCCTCATACGTCATTCCTGCCATCCCAGGTATCAGCCTGGTGAATCTTCGCTGCACTCCTTCCATGGCAAGAACATCCTTCCTCAAATAAGGTGACCAAAACTGCACACAATACTCAAGGTGTGGTCTCACCAAGGCCCTGTACAACTGCAGCAAGACATCCTTGCTCCTGTACTCAAACCCTCTCGCTACGAAGGCCAACATACCATTTGCCTTAACCGCCTGCTGCACCTGCATGCTTACCTTCAGCGACTGGTGCACAAGGACGCCCAGGTCTCGTTGCACCTCCCCTTCTCCCAATCTATTAACTTTAAGTTACATTAGCCTGCTTACAGCTACAATAACGCTGCTTTTCAGCATTTAAACACGTCAATGATGTGCCCTTTCAAACTTCCCTAATAAAACAAACTCAATTCTGTGAGTCTCCCACTTCATAATTTAGTGTTCCATCTCAGAATCATAATTTATGTTGCTTTCTGACCCCACGCTAATACATTGATGTCTTGACAGTCAGATGACCAAAACTGATTCAGATCTGAAGTGTCCTGCAAGACATGTATTTTTCAATAAGGTCAATTGTGCCTATTTGAATTTGTTGGTTATGTTGAATAAAGTTTGTTACAACAACTTGCATTTATATAGCGCCTTTAATGTAGTAAAACATCCAAAGGCGCTTCACAGGAGTATTATAAGGCAAAATTTGACACCAAGCCACCAAAGGAGAAATTAGGGTAGGTGACCGAAAGCTTGGTCAGAGGTAGTTTTTTAAAATTTGTTTATGGGATGTGGGCGTCACTGGCAAGGTCAGCATTTATTGGCTATCCCGAATTGCCCTCGAGCAGGTGGTGGTGAGCCGCCTTCTTGAACCGCTGCAGTCTGTGTGGTGAAGGTACTCCCACAGTGCTGTTGAGGGAGTTCCAGGATTTTGACCCAGTGACAATGAAGGATCGGTGATATACTTCGAAGTCAGGATGGTGTGTGACTTGGAGGGGAACTTGGAGGTGGTGGTGCTGCCGAAGAAGCCATGGCGAGTTGCTGCAGTCCACCTTGTAGATGGTACACACTGCAGCCACGGTACGCCGGTGGTGGAAGGAGTGAATGTTTAAGGTGGTGGATGGGGTGCCAATCAAGCATGCTGTCTTGTCCTGGATGGTGTCGAGCTTCTTGAGTGTTGTTAGAGCTGCACTCATCCAGGCAAGTGGTGAGTATTCCATCACACTCCTTACTTGTGCCTTGTAGATGGTGGAAAGGCTTTGGAGAGTCAGGAGGTGAGACACTCGTCGCAGAATACCTAGCCTCTGACCTGCTCTTGTTGCCACAGTATTTATGTGGCTGGTCCAGTTAAGTTTCTGGTCAATGGCGACCCCCCAAGATGTTGATGGTGGGGGATTCGGCGATGGTAATACCATTGAATGTCTAGGGGAGGTGGTTAGACTTTCACTTGTTAGAGATAGTCATTGCCTGGCACTTCTGTGGCGCGAATGTTACCTGCCACGTATCAGCCCAAGCCTGAACGTCGTCCAGGTCTTGTTGCATGTGGGCATGGACTGCTTCATTATCTGAGGAGTTGTGAATGGCACTGAACACTGTGCAGTCATCAGCGAACATCCCCATTTCTGACCATATGTTGGAGGGAAGGTCACTGATGAAGCAGCTGAAGATGGTTGGGCCTAGTTCACTGCCCTGAGGAATTCCTGCAGCGATGTCCTGGGGCTGTGATGATTGACCTTCAACCATCTTCCTTTGTGCTAGGTATGACTCCAGCCAGTGGAGCATTTTCCCCGATACCCATTGACTTCAGTTTTACTAGGGCTCCTTGATGCCACACTCGGTCAAATGCTGCCTTGGTGTCAAGGGCAGTCACTCTCACCACACCTCTGGAATTCAGTTCCTTTGTCCATGTTTGGACCAAGGCTGTAATGAGGTCAGGAGCCGAGTGGTCTTGGCGGAACCCAAACTGGGCATCAGTGAGCAGGTTATTGGAGAGTAAGTGCACTTGATAGCACTGTCGATGACACCTTCCATCACTTTGCTGATGATTGAGAGTAGACTGATGGGGCGGTAATTGGCCGGGTTGGATTTGTCCTGCTTTTTGTGGACAAGACATACCTGGGCAGTTTTCCACATTGTTTGGTAGATGCCAGTGTTGTAGCTGTACTGGAACAGCTTGGCTAGAGTCGCGGCTAGTTCTCGAGCACAAGTCTTCAGCACGAGAGCCAGGATGTTGTCGGGGCCCTTAGCCTTTGCTTTATCCAATGCGCTCAACCGTTTCTTGATATCACGTGGAGTGAATCTAATTGGCGAAGACTGGCTTCTGTGATAGTGGGGTAGGCTGATATGGATCATCCACTCTGCACTTTTGGCTGAAGATGGTTGCAAATGCTTCAGCCTTGTCTTTTGCACTCACGTGCTGGGCTCCACCATCATTGAGGATGGGGATGGGGATATTCATGGAGCCTCCTCCTCCCATTAGTTGTTTAATGGTCTACCACCATTCACGACTGGATGTGGCAGGACTGCAGAGCTTTGATTTGATCCGTTGATTTTGGGATCGCTTAGCCTTGTCTATAGCATGCTGCTTCTGCTTTTTAGCATGCATGTAGTCCTGTGTTGCAGCTTCCCCAGGTTGGCACCTCATTTTTAGGTATGCCTGGTGCTGCTCCTGGCATGCTCTTCTACACTCCTTATTGAACCAGGGTTGGTCCCCTGGCTTGATGGTAAGGGTAGAGTGAGGGATATGCCGGGCCATGAGATTACAGATTGTTGTGGAATACAATTCTGCTGCTGCTGATGGCCCACAGCGCCTCATGGATGCCCAGTTTTGAGCTGCTAGATCTGTTCTGAATCTATCCCATTTAGCACAGTGGTAGTGCCACACAACACGATGGAGGGTGTTCTCAGTGTGAAGACGGGACTTCATCTCCACAATAACTGTGCGGTGGTCAGTGCTACCAATGCTGTCATGGACAGATGCATCTGCGACAGGTAGATTGGGGAGGACGAGGTCAAGTAGGTTTTTCCCTCGTGTTGGTTCTCTCACCACCTGTCGCAGGCCCAGACTGGCAGTTAGTTATGTCCTTCAGGACTGAGCCAGCTCGGTCAGTAGTGGTGCTACCGAGCCACTCTTGGTGATGGACATAGAAGTCCCCTACCCAGAGTTCATTCTGTGCCCTTGCTGCTTTCAGTGTTTCTTCCAAGTGGTGTTCAACATGGAGGAATACTGATTCATCAGCTGAGGGAGGACGGTAGGTGGTAATCAGCAGGAGGTTTCCTTGCCCATGCTTGACCTGAAGCCATGAGACTTCATGGGATCCGAAGTCAATGTTGAGGACTCCCAGGGCCACTCCTTCCTGACTGTATACCACTGTGCTGCCACCCTTGGTGGGTCTGTCCTGCCGGTGGGACAGGACATACCCAGGGATGGTGATGGAGGTGTTTGGGGCATTGGCTGAAAGGTATGATTCTGTGAGTATGACTATGTCAAGCTGTTGCTTGACTAGTCTGTGGGACAGCTCTCCCAATTTTGGTACAAGTCCCCAGAAGTTGGTGAGGAGGACTTTGCAGGGTCGACTGGGCTGGGTGTGCCATTGCCGTGTCCGTAGCCGGTGCGGAGGTCGATGCCAGGTGGTCCGTCCGTTTTCATTCTTTTTATTGTTTTTCGGCGCGGTTTGTTACAACTGAGTGGCTTGCTAGGCCATTTCAGAGGGCAGTTAAGAGTCAACCACATTGCTGTGGGTCTTGAGCATCTTAAAAGGAGGAAAGAGAAGCGGAGAGGTTTATGCAGGAAATTCCAGGGCTTAGGGCCTAGGCAACAGAAGGCACGGCCACCAATGGTTGAGTGGTTACATAGAATCATAGAAATTTACGGCACAAAAGGAGGCCCATTGTTATATGCTATCTGTGGAATGCAAAACTGGCCAAGCCTGTGTTACAGTACTTCGTAATCATGTTCTTTTAACATGATTGCAAGTTATCAGAACTAGGGCTCTATATTGTTCAAAATGTTCTTTTAACATGATTGCAAGTTATCAGAACTAGGGCTCTATATTGTTCAAAATGCTTTTGTACTATTTTTCATTCTCGTCCCTTAGCTCGAAGTCTATATGGAAATTATTCTTTTGCATTAATAAAACGCTCTTGAGTTTATGATGGCTGGGTCAGCCCTGGCTACACTCAGTAGTTTGTGCAACCCTCTGATGGAAATTGGTAACTTTTTTCCCGCCAAGCAGGTCACGAGTCGCAGGTTTTATGATAAACCACATCAGCATTTTCTAATGTTTCCAAATGAACTCCATCAGAGTAATCTTAAAGGCAGACAAGTATCAACTGACCGCAGTAGTATAAATCACATCAAATCAAAAAACAGTAATAGAAATCAGAATCTTTCAAGCACAAATTGAATTTAGACATGTTTTATGCATGTTTCCATTTGTGCTGTCACTTTAAATGTACTATTCAGTATCTGGAAAAGATTCAGTGGATGGCCATTCATTTGGTACCTGTTGTGTCCGTGTATAATAAGACACAGACTGCAGGAGAACGGTACAACAGGTGTTTACTCAACGTGGCTCACACGGGAACTGATCTGTACAGATTACTACTCAGTGCTATATACAGGTGTGGTCACTGCCGGTACTGCAGTATACATGAGCTGTAAAAGATAGTTCCCCCCTTAAAAGGTATATACATTACAATTCCTCCCCTTTTAGATTAACAGTACCATAACACTCATTTAACAATTAAATATCAAACTAATTACAATTAACACTTTTAACATGCAACATTAGCTGAAAATAGTCTATTTATATATTCAGTCTTTGGGGAGGCTTCCTGATCCTTTCTGGATAGCGCCTTTCCCGAGTGTCTTGCTTTTGGTGCGGAGGCGATTCTGGCCCCCTGTCGTCGGTTGGTTCATCAGCTTCCGATGCTACTGTTTCTGGGGTAGATGCGACCTGTACGTCGGGTTCATCACCAGGTACGTATGGGCGAGGCATGGGGTTGACTTGTTCCTGTGACTCTAGGATCTGGTCAGAATGGCGTCTCACGATGCTCTCCCCAACGTCCACTGTGTACATTAGTGGGCCCTGCCGTGTGCATATCATTCCTGGCTGCCATTATTCTGTTCGGTAGTCGCGGGCCAAGACTGGTTGCCCTACATTGAAGCTCCTTGTTGGCTTCTCATGGATGTGCTGCAATTGCTTACTCTCAACATCTCTTCGTACGTTTGGTCCCAGCAAATCCAGGCGAGATCTTAACCTTCGGTTAAAGAACATCATGGCTGGTGCCTGGTTGGTGACTGCATGTGTCGCATTCCGGTAGGCGAACAGGAAATTGTCCACCTTGTGCTGCAGCGGAATGTTGTCATTGTACATAGCCTTTATTGCCTTCTTAAAGGTTTGTACGAACCTCTCAGCCAATCCATTTGTAGCTGGATGATACGGGGCGGATGTGTAATGCCTTACCCCATTCTTTTTCAAGAACCTCCGGAACTCTTCGGACACAAACTGTGGTCCGTTGTCAGAGCAAATCTGTTCTGGCAAGCCATTCCTGGCAAAAATGGTCCGTAGGACTGCAATAGTTTTCTCCGTGGTGGTGGAGGACATTTTGATGACCTCAGGCCATTTCGAGTGCGCATCCACGGCTATTAAAAACATTGAGTCCATGAATGGACCAGCAAAATCAATATGCACCCGTTGCCATTGAGATGAGGGCCACTCCCATGGGTGTAGAGGGGCCTGTGGTGGTGCATTTTGGACTTTCTGGCATCCTGAGCAGCTCTTGGTCAGGTCCTCGATTTGTTTATCGATTCCCGGCCACCACACATAAGCCCTGGCTAGGCTTTTCATTTTTACCCCTCCCAGATGACCCTCATGAAGCTCATTGAGCACTCTATCCCTTAATTTGGGTGGAATTACCACTCGGGATCCACACATCAAGGTCTCCCGGCACACTGACAGCTGTTCTCTCCTTGTCGAGAATGCTGGCAACAGTGAGTCGCCATGTGTTGGCCATCCCTTCACCGTCAAATCATATACCCGAGACAGTGTCGGGTCATTTCGGGTTTCCTTTTCGATACAAGCGTTAGTTACCGGTAGGTATTCAACTATAGTCGAATGGAATATTTCGACAGGATCCACTGCTGGTGCTTCCTCCGTAGCAGGCAGTGGCAGGCATGATAGCCCATCAGCATTTCCATGCTGTTTCGTGCCCTTATATTCAATCTCATAGTGGTGCGCCCCTAGAAAAAGTGACCATCTTTGTAGTCGTTGCACAGTCATCACCGGAACGCCCTTCTTCGGATTAAAAATGGAGACAAGAGGCTGGTGATCAGTCAGCAAGGTGAATTTCTGCCCGTGCAGATAGTGATTGAACTTTTTCACTCCCCACACTAGGCTGAGGGCCTCCCTGTCAATCTGGGCGTAGTTACGCTCGGCTGAGGTTAGTGATCGTGATGCAAAGGCTATTGGCTTCTCTGAGCCGTCCGAGAATTTGTGCGACAGCACTGCTCCAATGCTGTAGGGTGACGCATCACATGCCAACCGAATTGGTAATGCCGGGTTGTAATGGGCCAATACCTCTTTCGATGTGATTAGTGTTTTGCTCTTCTGGAAAGCTCGTCTACATTCGTCACTCCACTTCCATGGCACCCCAGTTTGCAGTAGGGTGTTCAGTGGGTGTAGTATTGGAGACAAATTTGGCAAGAACTTATGGTAGTAGTTTACCAGCCCGAGGAACGACCTCAGTTGTGACACATTTTCCGGTCTTGGAGCCTTGACTACTGCCTCAATCTTCTCTGGGACTTATGTAACCCCTCTTTATCGATAACGTGGCCACAATACAAGATCTGTTTTCTAAAAAACTCGCATTTGGGGCGGTTAGCTCGGAACCCATATTCCTGCAATCTAGTGAGCACCTGCTCCAGGTTGGCAAGGTGATCACTGTCATTTTCGCCCGTGACCAGGATGTCGGCCAAATAACACTGGCTCCCTGGGATCCCTTGCAGGACTTGTTGCATTGCCCTCTGCCAAATAGCCGGAGCTGATGCTACCCCGAATACCAGCTGGTTGTATTGGTAGAGACCTTTATGGGTGTTGATTGTGAGGTATTTTTTTGATGCTTCTTCTACCTCCATTTGCAGATACGCCTGGGCCAGATCAAGCTTAGTGAAGCATTTCCCTCCAGATAGCAAGACGAAAATATCTTCAATCCCCGGAAGTGGATATTGTACGGTGTGAAGGACCGGGTTCACTGTTACCTTAAAGTCCCCACAGATGCGAACCTTTTCATCATAGGGACGATGGGTGTAGCCCACTCGCTCCAGTCTACCTTGGACAGTACACCTGAACGTTCCAGACTCTCCAGCTCTGCTTCGACAGCTGGGCGGATCGCATAAGGTACCGGTCTGGCCTTAAAAAATGTTGGGCTTGCGTTTTCTTCAATTTTAATCGTCGCTGTCATGCCTTTTAGTGTTCCGAGTCCTTGCTGGAACACTTCTTTCGCGTCAGTTAGGATCTTTGACAGTCGCCCAGGTGTGACGTCGTCATCCTTTTTGTCAGCCACAGTCAGTGCCTGTATGGAATGCCAATCCAGTTGTATTTTCCGGATCCATTCACGTCCCAGTAATGGTGGTCCTCCATCTTGCAATACATACAGGTCTAGTTTTGGTGTTTCCTTACCATTATATATAACGGTCACCCTTATTTTTCCTTTGGGTAGACTTTTTGCCCCGTGTACGTCTTCAAAATAATTTTTCTGTCTCTCAAGGGTATGTGTGAGAATAGCCGCTCGTAGTCCCGTTGGTTTATGACTGTTAGGGCTGATCCTGTGTCCAATTCCATCTTTACCTGGACTCCTGCTATCTTGAGTGACCCAAATGGTTCGGTGATCCTCCGTTGTGATCACATTATGTAGTTTCAGACAACTCAGTTCCCTGCTTTCGGAGTCGTTATCACTCTTTTGTTCGTCTGAACTATTCTCCGTCATCTTATGTACCTTCTTGTACTTTTCTTTGGTAGGTTTCTTATTGCTGGTTTTCTTTCCCGACCTGCAGACTCGTGCTATGTGTCCTACTTTTCCACACTGTCTGCACACTTTGTCTTTGAACCAGCAATCATTCTGGTCGTGTGTTGTTCTGCCGCAGCGATAGCACTTCTCTGTTCTATATGACATTTCATTTGTGCCATATTCTTGCGGTCTCTGTTGTATCTCTGCAGCGCCCCGTGCTGCTGCTTCATATACCGCAATGCTGAAAGCCTTTTCCAGCGTAAGGTCCTTTTCAGATAAAAGCCGTTTCTGGGTTCCTTCACTTTGAAGCCCACACACAAACTTGTCCCTTAAGGTATCTGCCAGTCCCGCTCCAAACTGGCAGTGTTTCGATAGTTTGCGCAGTTCTGTTAAATAATCAGCATTGCTTTCATCCTTATGCTGGTTCCGTTTGTGCAACTTGAATCTTTCTGCTATCAGCAGCGGTGTGGGGTTTAAATGTTCCTGTAGTATCGTTACTATGTCTTCAAAACTCTTTTCCATTGGCTTCGTTGGGGTTACTAGATTTCGTAATAAACCATACGTCTTTACACCCATTAAATTTAACAATACCGACGCTTTCTTGTCATCTGACACCTCATTTGCCTTGCAGTATACCTCTATTCGTTCGACATATGTAGTCCAATCTTCGACTTCATTGTCAAACGCGGTGATACTGCCACTCTTCGGCATTTTGGGTGTGGTTTAAAATGGCTGCTCGGCCCCTGAACACCGGCTGCGCCCTGTGCGCTCTGCCCTCTCTCTCTCTCCCCCGTCGACGCTGCTCGGCCCTTTGCTGTGCCACTCGGTCGGGCTCTAGCCCGCCGCTGTCCGGGAAGGGTCTGCGCACTACCTGTTGCCAGCCCGTTTCGCTGGACCACCTCGACTGGAAAGCCAAGCCTGGCTCTCAACAGCCTCCCCCGCAATTCTCGAGTCTCTGCTGGATGACTGGGCGGTTGCCCGTGGTCGACGCCCGAGTCTCTGGCCTTGACCTCCAATCCACTGATCTCCAGGAACGAATCCCCGGGAGGTGATGCAGAGTTGCAGGTAGGTTTGAACTTGCCTTGTCGCCAATGTTGTGTCTGTGTATAATAAGACACAGACTGCAGGAGAACGGTACAACAGGTGTTTACTCAACGTGGCTCACACGGGAACTGATCTGTACAGATTACTACTCAGTGCTATATACAGGTGTGGTCACGGCCGGTACTGCAGTATACATGAGCTGTAAAAGATAGTTCCCCCCCCTTAAGGTATATACATTACAGTACCTAGTGTTAAGGACCCTTAATAATCATGATAAGCTAAGGGAACTAGGACTTTTTAACTCTGGGGAAGCATAAACTTTGCGGGGATACGACTGCAGTCTTTAAAATATTGAAGGGATTAGATTCTGTCCATGTGAACAGGTTATTTGAGTTAGATAGACATGAGAGAATTAGGGGACTTCAGCACAGTTAGGTTAGGTGCCAGGAATTACTTGTATCTGCAGAGAGTCATCAACCTGTGGAATGGGCTGCTGGTATATGCGGTGAGTGTGGATTCGCTGCAGGCTCCCAAAGGGAGCTCAACATGTTCCTGTAAGTGGAACTAATTTTGAGTTATAGACCGACACTAGTAATATCAGTCCTTGGGTCTCCTGGAGCTTGTTTGATTGCCTTGGGATGGCCAGAGAATCACTGAGTTTTTTTACTAAATTGAACTATGTTTTTCCCTGTATTCTGGAAAAATTGCGTGACTGAAGAGGAGTGCGTTGATGGTGCATGTGGGTTGCACCATGTTGGAATGGGACAGGCTTGATAGTTGGTCTTTTCCTGTCCTTTGTTGTATGCTCCTATATACCTATTAACGGCTTGAGTCCCTGCAAGCACATTATAGAATGTTGCATTATTTCAGAGTAAAATTGTAAATTTCTTCCCTTGTTTTAAAATAGCGTTTAAAGTCATTGTGATCATCCACAAAAATATCTGCTAATGTCTTAGCATAACCTCACAAAATCTTAGAAAGTAAATTAAACAACATCAAGATTACACATATATAGGTTATTCTTACATATGGGTATGGTGTAGATTATTAAATGCGGTAAGCATTTATTTTAAAACTTTACTTGTTCTATGAGGGTGTATCTTGCATCTCTGGCTTCTTTTAAAAATTCATGCCCATCTGTTGGCATTAAAGGATCTCGGCTGAAGACTGTGCCGTCGTCACCATCATCAGTGGACTTTGGACACCAAAGTACTTTTTCATTTGTGACAAGGTCAACTACTCCCATAAAGGTCTTCCCTGTTCCAATGGGCAGCTGGAATCAGAGAATAAATACCGCAAGAAAACAATACAAAATATGTCACTATGATCAGTCACAAATCAGATTCTACAGTGTTTAAAACGAATCGGTCCCAAATCAATGTTCAAATAAATTTTGAACAAAGGGTAAGTAGGAAGCCTGCCATGCGAGGGTAGATATTGCTGGGTCTGCACTCAGTGTACTGGATTCACTGGGCACAGCAGAAAATCAAGCCTGTAAAGGAAACCGTCTGATTTTCCTCCATTAAGTTAACAAAAAGAAAATCAACCAGGCTCCTTTACTCAACCAGCCCGATTTTCTGGTATTTACTATGCTCTGGCAATCCAACTTTCCCAGGTGCAAACCCAGGAAAATCTACCCTATTAACTTAATGGGTTATGCTGTTGACTTTATGCAGCATAATAATTTCTATTTCTATTTATTCTTTCCAAAATCTTAATGAAACTATCAAGATGTTGCATACAATGTTCCCCCTAATGTTTTTTTTTTGGGTGTGCGTTCCCTTTAACGGGCAGTGCGGCCCAAAGTTTTGCGCATGCGCGAAATTTTACATTTGAAAAGTCGGTCCCGGGCTGCGCGGGATCGGCAGACAGCTGTGCAGCCGCACAGCTTAGAGGCAATGTTGGTTGCATAGTATAAGTATATATCATAAAGAAATCATATCAGGGGTTTATATATCACGTGCCCACCGTCTCTGTATGAAAATATATATGAGTTCAACTAGGAAAAAATATACAGATGAAACAGAGACAAACAACTAGAAGAAAACAATCACAGATGAAACTGGAGAGGGTTCAATAAAGATTTACAAGGATGATACCGGAATTGCGAGGTTATACCCATCAGAAAAGGATGAATAGGCTGGATCTCTTTTCTCTTGAAAAGAGAAGGCTGAGGGGTGACCTAATAGAGGTCTTTAAAATCATAAAAGGTTTTGATAGTGTAGAAACAGAGGTGATAATTTTAAACTCAAAAAACAGGTGGGTTGGGGTCAGGTGGGAGGTTAAAGAGCTAAAAATCTGAATCCCGACCCTAATCCGCCCACTTCCAGGTTGGGACAGTGACGGGGGGGGGGGGGCGGGGGCGGGCAGTCAACCCACTCGCATTATAATAATGATGAAGCTGCGTGCCTCATGGTGATCCACCATTTTAAATTTAACAGTGGGCGGCGGGTTTCCCAGGCCTCAGGGAACCCCCCTAGCTAAAGGGAGGCGATGACTGCCGGATCCAAGAGGTAAGTGCCTTTCCACTTACCTGCTGGATGCAGTGTTCCTGTCTCGGGCCAACACCCCGCAATCGGGCACCCACCGACCCGTTCTCCCAGGTTTCCCGATCACTTTCCAGCATACCCGCTCCCTACACACCTCCAAATTAAAATTCCAGCCAGAGAGAGTGTTTCCACTTGTGGGAAAGAGCAAAACTAGAGGCCATCAATATAAAAATAGTCACCAAGAAATCAAATAGGGAATTCAGAAGAAACTTCTTTACCCAGAGTGTGGTGAGAATGTGGGAATAGTTGAGGTGAATATTGCAGATGAATTTAAGGGGAAGCTAGATGAGCACATGGGGAAGAAGGGAAGAGAGGGTTATGCTGATAGGGAAGGGCGGAAGGAGGCTCGAGTGGGGCATAAACACCAGCATGGACTGGTTGGGCTGAATGGCCTGGTTCTGTGCTGTATATTCTATGTAAGCCTGGTTCTGTGCTGTATATTCTATGTAAGCCTGGTTCTGTGCTGTATATTCTATGTAAGCCTGATTCTGTGCTGTATATTCTATGTAAGCCTGGTTCTGTGCTGTATATTCTATGTAATTCTATGAAACAGTTGGAATTTTTGTTCTGAATGTGTAACAGCCAATAAAACAGCTGTCGTTTCAATAGCAATAGATTACCAAATACTGTTAAAAAGTGGTAATTTGTTAAAATTAAGATTCCATTTTTTTCCTCAAGTAAGCTAATTAACTATCAAAAGCACAAAAATATTATGGAATACTTTAGAGAATACATTTAGAAAATATTAGGACAAAAAGAAAATACTGCAGATGCTGGAAATCTGAAATAAAAACAGAAAATGCTGGAGATACTCAGCAGGTCAGGCAGCATCTGTGAAGAGAGAGAGTTAACATTTCAGGTCGATGACCTTTCGTCAGAACTGGAAAAAAGAGGAAATGGAATGGATTTTTAAGCAAGTGCAGGGGCTGGGAAACGACAGCTGTTTTATTGGCTGTTACACAGTCAGAACATAAATTCCAACTGTTTCATAGAATTAGAGCTGTAACTACAAAAGGTTAGCCATAGAGTAGTCCAGAATGCAGTATTTACTGTTTTTCACTGTCACTGTTTCTGTCCATCTTATAGACGAACTGCAGCCAGATTTACAAAATGATTAATTTGAGATGTGCGCCAACTCGGGGGGAAAACAGTGGAATGAGACAAGTGAGCCCTCTAGTGGTTGCAGACCGAGTTTCATCAGTACCAATGGTTTGCAGTATAATTCATCCTTCCTCCTCGGCAAAAGCAGACGAATGTGTGAAACTGAGAAGCCCCAATTTAAGTAGTAAAAGCATGGAATTAGGAAAGATGCTGAAAAAACTACTCAAAAAGCCCTGAAATAAGCAAGTCTAATACTACTACTTATGTTGCAAGGCATGCTTCATTACTTATGAAAAATACCCAAATGACAAATATGATATTCTTTTCATAGACATGTTCAAACAGTACATTTTTATTTTACAGGTTGAAGTTAAAACTTACCTGCAGCAAAAGTGGCTTTACTTTCAGCTTCTGTTTAATGCTTTCAATGGAATAAGAAAAACTGCAGATAAGAGAGACAATATATTTACCCCCAACAAAACTCCAAAACCAACCGGTCAATCACAAACACAATTGTGGCTAGGAATGTATAGTTAAGACTGCACACATACAAAGGCATTCTATAAAAACTAGAACAAAATGAAAGTTCTCATCAAGCAAAATACGCTGGAAATCTAAAACGAAAACAGAAGATGCTGGAAACAATCATCAGATTAGTCAGAATCTCCCCGTGGAGAGAATAGACAAGTTAATGTTTCAAGTGTGGACCCTTCATCAGAACTAAATGACGTCTGAAATTCAAAATTAAATTATGTTCACTAGATAATCCTCATTCCCTAATTTAGTGACCTACCTCAAAAGAATTCCACTACATGTACCAGGGATGAGGGAATTCAGTTATGTGGAGAGATTAGAGAAGCTGGGATTGTTCTCCCGAGAGCAAAGAAGGTTAAGGGAAGATTTAATAGAGGTGTTCACAATTAGGAGGGGATTTCATAGAGTAGATAGGGAGAAACCACAGGCAGGAGGGTCGATAACCAGAGGACACAGATTTAAGATAATTGCCAAAAAAGCCAGGAGGGAGAGGAAGATAAAATATTTTACTCAACAAGTCATTATGATCTGGAATGCATTGCCTGAAAAGGCAGTGGAAGCAGGTTCAATAGTAACTTTCTAAAGGGAAGTGGATATATACTTAAAAAGGAACATTTTGCAGGGCTATGTGGAAAGAGTAGGGGGAGTGGGACTCTTTCAAAGAGCCAGCACAAGCACAATGGGCCGAATGGCCTCCTCCCATACCGTATGATTCTATTCTATGCTCAAGACAGGACATATTGGGGCTATTTTCTTGGGCCCCCTCTCCCAGGTCATTAACCAGGAGCAGCACACTGGGCAGGATGGAAGGGGCAAAAAATACAAACTGTGGCCTACCTTCAAATCTTCAGCCTGCTCCCAGTACTGCTGTAGACCCTCCAGTCAGCGGGGGTTCTAGGGCAGCCCACAGCATCAGCTTTTTCAGTGCATTTCTGCACTTGGATGCCCAGCAAGTGTTGCCACTGGGAAATTAGAAAGGTGGGGAGGGGGGGGGTGAGGCTGGGAATGTCCTCTCCTGCTTCATTTAAATGCTGGTCAGGGTGTGCCTTCTGCAGCATTAATGGGGTGCTGACCTGGTAATGTGGTTATCCACCTCTTTTTACTGAACCTTGCACCCCAGGAATGCTCCGCTCCCAGGTGCAAGAGCCAGAAAAATCAACCCTATGGCTTCTAAAACTATCTATAGCGACTTCTTATATGCTGTTACAGTAAATCTTAATTGCATCCCATATGATGCTCTTGAGTATTTTGCCCAGTGCTAATGTTAGACTAACTAGTTTATAATCCCCCATTCAGGTCTTTTTTTTTTTATCCACCAGTCCATAAGCACAACCCTGTATTTAAAAATATTGACTCGAGCTTCCTTTATTTTCCTCAATTCGTTGAGGATTTTAATGTGTATCCATTTGGTTCAGGTACTTCCTGGTATTTTAATGCTGAGGCATGTTGTTGCAGCAGGTTAGAGGCAATTTTGATTTTGATTTATATCCAGTTTATTATGGTAAACCTCGCTGGGAGTGTTAGATGCTAACTAAGACTGAATACCAAAATAGGAACGTGTTCTTTTTCCCCTGCACCGAGATCCATCATGAAAATAAATAAGGAAAGAAAAGACATCAACTTCTTACTGTGGATGCTGAGTATGTTACCTGGCTCTGGGTTTATCCATCTTGTTTAAGAAGCATATACGAGGAACATGATATTTGTCCGCCTGTCGCCACACTGTCAGGGTTTGTGCCTAAACACAAATGGCACCAGTGTATGTTAAGGAAAGACCAAGTGCTTAAGGTGCAATACAGTTAACGTGAAAGGGCAGCCTGTGCTCCCTTTATCAGACTAAGTTTGAGAGATATGGATAATAAGAGCTCCTGTATCGTTGATATCTATTTGATTACAGTTACACAGTAGAAGTACACCAGTAGGATGAAACTGGGTAACCACTATTTTTACTCAATTATGTTTTAAACTAATCATAAATACATAACATGGGGGGTGCACATACAAAGATGTTGCATAGGAGTGAAGTTGTCAGCCAGTTTTAGTACTTTCAGTATTCAAACAACCAAACACACAAACTTTACAATTCAATAGCATAGGTACATTTTATGTTAACTAGTTTAATATCCAAGATTGAAGAATATTAGCAATTAAAGAAAGAAATACAGCACTTTTCCTAGGCATGCAAGGATCAGAGATTACCAGCTTCCATGGAAGAGTACAACAGCATGAACTGTTAATTTTCAATTTTTCACTCCCATCTTGAAAGTAAGGCAAGCAAACAAGGACCAGAAACTAATAATTATTTGTATGCTTGACTTTTAGAAAGGTGCGCTTAAAGTGACATTTGTTTTTAAGAAAATATCGCTCACCTCCACACCAGCAGAAGCATCAAATACCGCCACTGCTCCATCAAGTACTCGCAAAGAGCGTTCAACTTCAACAGTGAAATCCACGTGACCTGACAAAATGCAAGATTCACTAAAGTTAAATTTAGTTTAGGTGTATAAAACATGATTCACTGAGCAAAAGAAAGTTAATTGAGGTGGGGAGGGGGGGGTGCAAATAATATCCTGCATAAATTGTGTACATTACTTTCTTTAAAAATAAAAAAAATTGTATCAACTGAACCCACTAGACCCCTTCTGCATCATGTATTTCTTTATCCCTTTCTCAGAACTGGCTACTTTATTCATGAGGTACAAATCCTTAATTGTGCCTTTACACTGCAATCTCCACTATCTGTACTCTTAACCTCACATCCTGGGAATGATTAATTTCACTTATTTGTATTAGATTTGAGTTGTTTCCATGTCGAGGGTATTGCTGTGAAGTCTTGATTACCAGTTTCCATTATCCACCAGCAGGCAGATAATGGAGGTTCCATTATATGTTTCTTTCTCAGGTATTTTTAAGTGAGGTAGATTGAACAGAATCATTTGCACCCTGCAAAGGGAATGATTCCCTTTTTACCCAGAAAATTTACATTTCATTCAGCTTCAGTTCAGACATTTATAATTAATAAACATGTCAGATACCTGTATAGCTTGCATTTATATAGTGCCTTTCACTATTGCAGGTTGTCCCAAAGCGCTCCCACAATGAGGTACTTTTTGAAGCATAGTCACTGTTGAAGTGTGTCATTGAAATAGGCTTCATTTTAAAGTCATCCCAGAAATTCGGGTCTCCACGGGTGAGTACGCATGGGGTACTCACCCGTAAGCCCAATGGAAGTGCCGGTTTTGTGCATGCACCGCGCATGCGCGGGAAACCGGCACTTCCGTTCCCCCGAAAGAAGGGGTTAAGAGGTGGAACACGTGCGCAGGGGAGGCAGCGCGTGCGCATCAACTTACATTTTTATGCAGGTTTTCCCGGGAAGGTAAGTCTCCAGAAGTTAGACATGTAAAAAGCAGTCACAAGGCCTGCTTTTTACAAGGTAAGTGGTGAATTAATTAAAATTAAAACATTTTTTCCCCACAGGTTTATTATTTTTAAATACTTTAAAGAAAGGCAAGTTTATTTTTTAGCCCCATTAGAAAATAAAACTTTTTTTTCAAAAATTTAAATTGTTTAAAAATTATTTCATGTAATTTATAGTTCATTTTAAAAATGTGATTTAAAAAAAAAAAATTATTTGAAGATTTAGTGATGTTTTGGGGCTTAGTGGCAGAAGGCAGAGGGTGATGGTCGAAGGTTGTTTTTGTGACTGGAAGCCTGTGGCCAGTGGGGTACCACAGGGATCAGTGCTGGGTCCCTTGCTGTTTGTGGTCTACATTAATGACTTGGATATGAATGTAAAAGGTATGATCAGTAAGTTCGCGGATGATACAAAAATTGGTAGGGTGGTAAATAGCGAGGAGGGTAGTCTCAGTCTGCAGGACGATATAGATGGGTTGGTCAGATGGGCGGAACAGTGGCAAATGGAATTTAACCCGGAAAAGTGCGAGGTGATGCACTTTGGGGGGACTAACAAGGCAAGGGAATACACAATGAATGGTAAGACCCTAGGCAAGACGGAGGGTCAGAGGGATCTGGGTGTGCAAGTACACAGATCCCTGAAGGCGGCGGAACAGGTGGATAAGGTGGTAAAAAAGGCATATGGGATACTTGCCTTCATTAGCTGAGGCATAGAATATAAGAGCAAGGAGGTTATGATGGAGCTGTATAAAACACTGGTTAGGCCACAGCTGGAATACTGTGTGCAGTTCTGGTCGCCACACTACAGGAAGGATGTGATAGCTTTGGAGAGGGTGCAGAGGAGATTCACCAGGATGCTACCAGGGCTGGAGCGCTTCAGCTATGAAGAGAGACTGGGCAGATTGGGTTTGTTTTCCTTGGAGCAGAGGAGGCTGAGGGGGGACATGATTGAGGTGTACAAAATTATGAGGGGCATAGATAGGATGGATACTAAGGAGCTTTTTCCCTTAGTAGAAGGGTCAATAACTAGGGGGCATAGATTCAAGGTAAAGGGCGGGAGGTTTAGAGGGGATTTGAGAAAGAACTTTTTCACCCAGAGGGTGGTTGGAGTCTGGAACTCACTGCCTGAAAGGGTTGTGGAGGCTGGAACCCTCACAACATTCAAGAAGCATTTGGATGAGCACTTGAAATGCCATAGCATACAAGGCTACGGACCAAATGCTGGAATATGGGATTAGACAGGGCGTGATGGCCGGCGCGGACACGATGGGCCGAAGGGCCTCTATCCGTGCTGTATAACTCTATGACTCTACAGTATTTATAGGTTTGACAGGTCTTCCTGTCAAACTTATGAATGAAGCATTCCCTGCTACCATTGGCTCTCCATGGCCCACGTGATCCCAGGGGACGCTTCGAACTAACTGTGCCCCTGAGATACGCAAGCACTGTGCGCCGGCAGTTGGAGGAGGCCCAGGATCGCAATTCCACAGGGGCCCACAGCTCAACGGCCGGCGCGGTAGGCAAGTGCAGGTCGGGGGCTTACACCCACGGGAAGCCCCCGACCCGAATTTCTGGGCCATTGAGTTAGTACTTGTCAGTTCTATGCTTGTGGCACTGTCATGACAAAAATAGCATTTTCCCCACCTCAATACGCCCCACAAAATCTCCAGAAGTCTTTCTCTTAAAAACAGTGCCCCATTAAAACAATCTTACATAAAACTGCAATTCTGTCTTACAACAAGTGCCTTCTCCTTCAGGAATACATTGGACGGCATAAATGCCTACAGTTGAGTGCTTAATTTTCCTCAGTGTTTTCTCCAGCTTTTAAAATACTGTACAATTACGTGTCACAGGGTTACGGTAACATAGTGGTAGTGTTACTGGACTAATGATTCGGAAACGTGAGTTCAAATCCCACCACAGCAGCTGGGGAATTTAAATTCAGTTAATTCAATAAATCTGGAATAAAAAGCTAGTATCAGTAATGGTGACCATGAAACTACTGCATTGTCGTAAAAACCCATCTGGTTCCTAATGGCCTTTAGGGAAGGAATGTGGTTGACTCTTAAATGGCCTAGCAAGCCACTCAGTTGTACCAAACCGCTACAGAAAACAATAAGAATAAAACTGGACGGACCTCGCCACTGGCTTTGGACACGACAAAGACACACTCAGCCCAGTCGACCCTGCAAAGTCCTCTTCACTAACATCTGGGGACCTGTGCCAAAATTGGGAGCGCTATCCCACAGACGAGTCAAGCAACAGCCTGACATAGTCATACTCACAGAATCATACCTTTCCACCAATATCCCAGCCTATCCATCACCATCCCTGGGTATGTCCTGTCCCTACCAGAGGCGGCGGCACAGTAGTATACAGTCAGGAGAGAGTAGCCCTGGGAGTCCTCGACCTTGACTCCGGATCCCATGAAGTCTCATGGCTTCAGGTCAAGCATGGGCAAGGAAACTTCCTGCTGATTACCACCTGCCGCCCTCCCTCCGCTGATGAATCAGTACTCCTCCATGTTGAACACCATTTGGAAGAAGCACTGAGAGTAGCAAGGGCACAGAATGTACTCTGGGTGGGGGTATTGTCCATTAATCTACAAGAATAAAAAAGAATCTCTCTTTTTAATGGAACCAGTGACCCATGAAGTTGAGTGTCCCGGGTTGTTGTTGCCTACCTGGTGTATCTATCAAATTGACCCGATGGGTTTTCCAGTCGAAAGTGACAGCAGCTGACTGGATGGTAATCCCACGCTCTCGCTCCTGTGCCATGAAATCAGTCACCGTGTCCCCGTCATCAACATCTAAATAAAAAGTAGAAGATTCTGCGCTGCAGTATTTTCATATAAATGGAGCCCAACTCACAATTACATTACAGCATATGTAATAGGAACGCTTATCCATGACTCCAGAAAGAGTTCATTTAAAAATCCTACAATTATATATATTAGAGGGGATCATTGCTGCAGTACACTGTGACAGGATTGGCAGGCCACGAGTTTACATCCAAATTCCAAACTAATTGACTTTCTAAATTTAATCATGCTACAAGAGGGAAGATGCTGTGGAGACATTAGTAAAATGGAGGATGAGTTACCTGACGCACTCTGCAAATCTTCACACCTGTTTACACTGCAACATTAGCAAAAGCCTAGAAGCATGTCACCTGCCAGCCATTTCAGACAGTTTACACAAAAAGGAAGCAAAGAAGATATTCATCAAAACTAAGTAAAGATTAAGAATATAAACCTTTACACACGATTTAATCCTACTTCCCATTTATACTTCCCCTGGGGCTGTGACTTTTCTCTGCCATCAGCTGCTAATGTTGTGCATTGTTCTACCCTGCCATCATAAATCATTAGTTTAATTACTTGTTCAATGTATTATAGTGTATCTGACATCATAGAATTTTCACATTTGATAAGCTCCAGCCAGTAATAGTATTTTTTTGTTGCTAATTTTCTCCTCTTGTCCTGAAAGCATTGATTCCTTTGCTGGGCTCTGGTTTTATGGAGTCTGTTGGCCTCTGGTGCCTTGTTCAAATCAGCATTATTCATGTATTAGCCCTGGCAGTGAGTATTGATCGGTTATTTTACTGCAGGGACCCGGCGTGGGGGTGGGACAATTACAGACAAGCCCAATCCTATCTTCACATGACAGTCACACATGCTTATGCGATTGCTAGATAGCAGTGAGGACTGTAAACCATGATCTTTCCCCTTCTCTAAATCAGAGGTCCGAAGGCTAATTACAGCACACTTAATGCTATCCTGGCTGAGAACAGCTAATTTTTGCAGACTGAGCATGATTCAGCGAGCTTCCTGGTCTGTATGACTTGACTACACGTTGGATAATCTGATTGAGCCATCAGGGGCACTCAGCACAAAGTTATTATTAAATACACTCAGGAGGTGAAATACCTTCCAGAGTTCTCCACTTTTTAAACTTTTAGCCTCAACTGCTCTCTATAGGCAGGTTTCATCGGTTCTTGGCTAGGGCAGTAGATGGAACAGTTTAAAATAGGGGGAAAAGAGAACAGGTGAAACTCAGGAATTATTACATCAATAAATTAATTGAGGGGGTTAGATAATGCCACAATCCCCAAGTGCAATTGTCAAATAAATTAAATCGGCAGTGCACTACGATAATATTACTGTTCTATCAATCACTTCCACTCATTTAATATATTTATACCATATTGTAGAGTTAGTGAGGGTAGCCTTATTGTGCCACGGGGTGGGTGTGTGTGTGTGTGTGTAAGTAAGTGCACAGGTAGGAAGCAATGTCATGGCGGAAAACAACCACTATTACAGTCAACATCTATGCTAAGGATTACTGACTTGATTAAACTATAAAGTTAATGAAATGATGATCAATGGTTGATGATTAGGAATTAGCACCCTAGTTATTTTAAATTGGTAATTATCAGTATAAATTATTCACAATTACATTTATTTATGATACATATTCAATAGGACAGTTAGTTGCTGAAAGTAACACTTGTTTTAGTCACTCAGTAAACTTTAGAGCACACATGCAGGAATTGTTTCATCAACCCACCCAGCACGCAGCACATAAACTATTAGAATCACAGAATGATACAGCACAGAAGGAAGCCATTTGGCCCATTGTGCCTGTGTCGGCTCTTTGAAAGAGCTATCCAACTAGTGCTACTCCCCGGCTCTTTCCCCATAGCCCTGCAAAATTTTCCCCCTGCAAGTATTTATCCAATTCCCTTTTGAAAGTTACGATTGAATCTGCTTCCAGCACTCTTTCAAGCAGTGCATTCCAGATCATAACAGTTCGCTACGTGATTTTTCCCCCCTAATGTCACCTCTGGTTCCTTTGCCAATTACAGTACCTTAAAATTGTCTCTTAAGGTGATTTTTTTCCCCCAAACACAGAAACAACATCCAAGGTCAATACACAGAGAAATTGAACATAAATCACATACCATCCATCAACAAAATAGAAATTCAGTTAACTAAATGGCCAGCACGTGAGTGAATTACCCACAATAGAATATACAGGATCAGCATTACATTTCAGATTCTATATTTTTGGAGATGCGGGCTACGAAATGTTCATGTTGCTCATCTCCAATGAATTTCTTAGCATACGCTTTAGATTGTGTCACAATGAGATGAAGCTTCAGCAAAAGAAAGAGAGAGTGTATCCTTACCTCCGAGTGCCCTAGTGTATCCTGCATAGTAAAGTATTCTCTCTGTGGTTGTGGTTTTTCCTGCATCGATATGAGCCATGATCCCAATGTTCCGTATTCTAAAAGGATAAAAGACACTGTTTTGTTGAAAATTTGTTACCTTTAAAAATATTTGGCTGCAAAGCCATAGATGAAAATCACTTTTATTATACAGTCATTGAATGACAATATTGTTCTTTTCTGTAGATTTGAATGATAGAGAAACCTATAAACAGGTTACCATGAACCACAAGTTGTGAACAAAACTGGAATGTAAGCATACGTCACAAATAACTGCACTGAGCTTCAAAATAGTGTTGCCTCAAGAAATGTAAACAATTCTTATATGGACAAGTTAGAAAGTAAACAATTAAATCAGCAGGCAAGCAGAAAGAAGGTAAAAGAGCTGCCGCTATGTGATGAAACATAGCAGCAGCACTAGTTGTGTTCCTCCGCATACAAGGCTGTATCATTCTATGATTCTATGTAAATCATAACATTGTGCAAGGGATAGCGCCTGTGAGTAAACTGCTAAAATATATAATTTACAAACAAAGCTTGGTCCTCTATAAATACACAAAAGTTTTGTGTTAATTATAGAGTCATTTATTTTAATTGTTTTAATGCATTTGTTATGAATGAGTCCATACTTACTTAGAGATGTCTGGATTAATAATGGTGCGCAGTGATTTAATATCACCTGCAAAGCAATGGAAACTAGAATTCATATTTCTGCATTAATATGCTCAATGATTAACTCTAAACACATCATAAGAAACAGAGGCTTTAATTATCCTTGACAAGTACAGAAAAAGTCAGCATAACCATTCAACCCCATTAGGAAAAGTGGACAGTTGACAACTTCTTGCGCTTTAAAATTAAACACAAATTAGTGGAATTCTCCAGAAAAAGCATGCATCGCAAATAGCTATTTACAAATAACAATTTACAGAAATATTTTTTACAACCTTGTTACCACCTTATTCTGTGCTGTAAAATTCTGATTCATTTCTAAAAGACACATGTACAAGAAATATACACGTAAAAAGGCAAAAATGCTATTTTTGTCACTATCAGGAAGCAGTTCCTTATAGAGGGTGACAGACAGCTGAAACTGGTTGCCTGGGGTTGTGGTTGAGGCCAAGACACTGAACTGGATTCTGTAATGGAACGATGGTAGGGTTGATATTCTGGAAGGATGAGAAGAAATAGGCTGACAGGCTTTCTTCATCCAAATCTATCTTGTGACCAAATTACAACCATATCTGTGCCATCCTCGTTTACTCTAAGGCATTTGCATATTAACTTACCTGGGAGAGTGCTGTACCTCCTGTTATGAGCAACCCTGAACCAGCAGCACGGAAGGCACTGAAAGTACAAACAATCAATTAGCTCAAAGCTTATTGTAAGGGAAAGTACCTTTGCCTTATTTATCCCAACTAAACATAGTTGTAACATTTTAAACTATCAGAGCTTGCAATTATTTCTAATGCACATTATAACACTCCAACAATGATCACTGGGTGGTTGCTCTGTGTTGCGCCGTGTCTGACTGAATGGGAGTTGAAACATTAAGATTTTAGCAATTAATCTAATGCAAAGAGAAATGCTGATTTAAAAGGATAAGAAAAAGGACAGTAAAATGCAATTAGCATATACAACTCTAGTTGAAGAGCTAGCGTTGCACAGACATGGTGAGCTGAATGGGGTCTTTCTATGGCGTAAATTCAATGCTAATAGACATCATTAGAAAAGCTTCCATGTCAATTTAAAATGTTAATCTTTACCACATGATGTGAAGTGGACAAACGAATCCCAATTAGCGGCAGTTCCATCACAAACCACCTCATTTTCCTCCTTGTTATTGGTCAAAATCTTCATATAAAAATCTATAAGAGCAAAGAACATTAATTACCTAATGTGTATTCAACACAGACTTCCAACATTATAACACTGAATTTTGTAGTACAGAACCAGGTAACGAGCAAATTATTTGGGGAAAGAAATCACAGTTCAACTCGACTGCACTGTGAATTTTGTCAGTTTTAAGTTTTTTTTTATATTTTCCAATTTTCTTGCCTTTTCTTCTGATGATGTAAAATGCTGGTATACAGTTCCACAGACAAGAGCAGACCAAACATACCTCACAAAAGTGACCAATCTTCAGCTAGGCTCAGTACCCCATACGGTACAATCATCCACAGATCACATCTCAAATTTAGCAGATATCAATATTCATACTGTCTTCTTAGGCAGTCCCTCAGAACCGAGGATGACTTGCTTCCACATTAAAAATGAGTTCTCAGGTGACTGATGAGTCTAATGCAGGACCTACAGTCTCGACGGTGGTTGAAGGGGCGGGTGGGTGGGGTGCTTCGGTTGACGTGCGCTCCTTGCGCTGCCTGCGCTTGGCTTCCGCTTGTTCCCGGCGAAGAGACTCGAGGTGTTCAGCGCCTTCCCGAATGCTTCTCCTCCACTTTGTGCGGTCTTGGGCCAGGGATTCCCAGGTGTCGGTGGGGATGTTACACTTTTTCAAGGAGGCTTTGAGGGTGTCCCTGAAGCGTTTCCTCTGCCCACCTGGGGCTCTCTTGCCATGCCGGAGCTCCGAGTAGAGCGCTTGTTTTCGGAGTCTCGTATTGGGCATGCGGACAATGTGACCCGTCCATCGGAGCTGATCGAGCGTGGTCAAAGCTTCGATGCTGGGGATGTTGGCCTGAGCGAGAACACTGACGTTGGTGTGCCTATCCTGCCAATGGATTTTCAGGATCTTGCAGAGGCAGCATTGGTGGTACCTCTCCAGTGCTTTGAGGTGCCTGCTGTACATGGTCCATGTCTCTGAGGCATACAGCAGGGCGGGTATCACTGGTGCTCTGTAGACCATGAGCTTAGTGCCGGGTTTGAGGTCCTGGTCTTCAAACTCTCTTCCTCAGATGACCGAAGGCTGCACTGGCACACTGAAGGCGGTGTTGGACTTCGTCGTCGACGTCTGCCCTTGTTGACAGTAGGCTCCTGAGGTATGGAAAGTGGTCCACGTTGTCCAAGGCCTTGTCGTGGATTTTGATAATCGGGGGGGCAGTACTGTGTGGCGGGGGCAGGTTGGTAGAGGACCTTTGTCTTACGGATGTTTAGTGTAAGGCCCATGCTCTCGTACGCTTCGGTGAAGGTGTTGACGATGGTTTGGAGTTCGACCTCCGAGTGAGCGCAGACACAACACTGTAACCCTGGATTAGCTCACCATTTATTTAAACCAAGGTTGAGGCATCTCTACCTGCCTACCAGTTTCTGGCATCCGTTCATATCATAGCTTTATTACAACAGATCTTATTCCATTTGTGCATAAAATTAGATGTTAAAATTCTGCAGTGGCCAAGGAATGCATCAGATAATTAATTCAGTTTACAACATTGCTGAGGCATCTAGCAAGTGCAGGCACCTTATACCTGAAACCACTTTCTTCTTCCTCTTCCTCCTCCCCCATCCTCCCATGGGTTATGTTCCATCCCCTCCTCCTCCTCCTCCTCCCATGGGTTATGTTCCATCCCCTCCTCCTCCTCCCCCGGGTTATGTTCCATCCCCTCCTCCTCTTCTTCCTCCCATGGGTTATGTTCCATCCCCTCCTCCCATGGGTTACATAGAAACATAGAAGATAGGAGCAGGAGTAGGCCATTCGGCCCTTCGAGCCTGCTCCGCCATTCAATGAGATCATGGCTGATCATCCAATTTCAGTACCCGGTCCCTGCCTTCTCCCCATATCCCTTGATCCCTTTAGCCTTAAGAAATATATCCAACTCTTTCTTGAATATACTTAATGAACTGGCCTCCACCGCCCTCTGTGGCAGAGAATTCCACAGGTTCACCACTCTCTGGGTGAAGAAATTCCTCCTCATTTCAGTCCTAAATGGCTTACCCCTTATCCTTAGACTATGACCCCTGGTTCTGGACTCCCCGGCCATCAGAAACATCCTTCCTGCATCTAGTCTGTCCAGGCCTGACAGAATTTTATAGGTTTCGATGAGATCCCCTCTCAATCTTCTAAACTCCAGTGAGTATAAGCCCAATCGACACAATCTCTCCTCATACGTCATTCCTGCCATCCCAGTTATCAGCCTGGTGAATCTTCGCTGCACTCCTTCCATGGCAAGAACGTCCTTCCTCAGGTAAGGCGACCAAAACTGCACACAATACTCAAGATGTGGTCTCACCAAGGCCCTGTACAACTGCAGCAAGACATCCTTGTTCTTGTACTCGAACCCTCTTGCTACGAAGGCCAACATACCATTTGCCTTCTTAACCGCCTGCTGCACCTGCATGCTTACCTTCAGCGACTGGTGTACAAGAACACCCAGGTCTCTTTGCACTTCCCCTTCTCCCAATCTATTACCATTCAAATAATAATCTGCCTTCCTGTTTTTGCCACCAAAGTGGATAACCTCACATTTATCCACATTATAGTGCATTTGCCATGTTTCTGCCCAATCACCCAACCTGTCCAAATCGTGCTGGAGTTTCACGACATCCTCCTCACAGCTTACCCTCCCACCCAGCTTTGTGTCGTCTGCAAATTTGGAGATATTACATCCAATTCCCTCGTCCAGATCATTAATATATATTGTGAACAGCTGGGGTCCTCGGACCGATCCTTGCGGTACCCCACTAGTCACTGCCTGCTACTCGGAAAACGACCCGTTTATTCCAACTCTTTGCTTTCTGTCCGCCAACCAGTTCTCTATCCAAGTCAATACCTTGCCCCCAATCCCATGTGCCTTAATTTTGCACGCTAATCTCTTATGCGGGACCTTATCGAAAGCCTTCTGAAAGTCCAAATACACCACATCCACTGGTTCTCCCTTATCTATTTTACCAGTTACATCCTCAAAAAATTCCAGTAGATTAGTCAAGCATGATTTACCTTTTGTAAATCCATGTTGACTTTGTCCGATCCAGTCACTGCTTTGCAAGTGCTCTGCTATTACATCTTTTATAATGGACTCTAGCATTTTCCCCACTACCGATGTCAAGCTTACCGGTCTATAATTCCCCGCCTTTTCTCTACCACCTTTTTTGAATAGTGGTGTAACATTAGCTACCCGCCAATCCATGGGTACCGTTCCAGAGTCTATCGAGTTCTGGAAGATGACCAGCAATGCATCTACTATTTCTAGGGCCACTTCCTTAAGTACCCTGGGATGTAGATTATCAGGCCCTGGGGATTTATCGGCCTTCAGTCCCATCAATTTTCCTAACACCATTTCCCTACAAATACTGATTTCTTTCAGTTCCACCCTTTCATCAGACCCTATGTTCCCCGGCATCTCTGGGAGGTTATTTGTGTCCTCCTTTGTGAAGACAGAACCAAAATATGCATTTAGTTGGTTTGCCATTTCTTTGTTCCCCATTATAAATTCCCCCGATTCTGACTGCAAGGGACCTACGCTTGACTTCACCAATCTTTTTCTCTTCACATATCTATAAAAGCTTTTAGTCAGTTTTTATGTTCTCTGCAAGCTTACTCTCATATTCTATTTTCCCTTTCTTAATTAATCCCTTTGTCCTCCTTTGTTGAATCCTAAACTGCTCCCAATCCTCAGGATTATTGCTTTTTCTGGCCAATTTATATGCCCTCTCCTTGGACCTTATGCTATCCCTAATTTCCCTTGTTAGCCATGGTTGGGTCACCTTTTTTGTTTTATTTTTATGCCAAACTGGGATGAACAAATTCTGTAGTTCATCCATTCGGTCTTTGAATGTTTGCCATTGCCTATCCACCGTCATGTTCCATCCCCTCCTCCTCCTCCCGTGGGTTATGTTCCATCCCCTCCTCCTCCTCCCACGGGTTATGTTCCATCCCCTCCTCCTCCTCCCACGGGTTATGTTCCATCCCCTCCTCCTCCTCCCACGGGTTATGTTCCATCCCCTCCTCCTCCTCCTATGGATTATGTTCCATCCCCTCCTCCTCCTCCCACGGGTTATGTTCCATCCCCTCCTCCTCCTCCTATGGATTATGTTCTATCCCCTCCTCCTCCTCCTATGGATTATGTTCCATCCCCTCCTCCTCCTCCTCCTATGGATTATGTTCCATCCCCTCCTCCTCCTCCCACGGGTTATGTTCCATCCCCTCCTCCTCCTCCCACGGGTTATGTTCCATCCCCTCCTCCTCCTCCTATGGATTATGTTCCATCCCCTCCTCCTCCTCCTATGGATTATGTTCCATCCCCTCCTCCTCCTATGGATTATGTTCCATCCCCTCCTCCTCCTCCCACGGGTTATGTTCCATCCCCTCCTCCTCCTCCCACGGGTTATGTTCCATCCCCCCCTCCTCCTCCCATGGGTTATGTTCCATCCCCTCCTCCTCCTCTTCCTCCCATGGGTTATGTTCCATCCCCTCCTCCTCCTCCTCCCACAGGTTATGTTCCATCCCCTCCTCCTCCTCTCATGGGTTATGTTCCATCCCCTCCTCCTCCTCCTCCCCCTTTCTCCCATGGGTTATGTTCCATCCCCTCCTCCTCCTCTCATGGGTTATGTTCCATCCCCTCCTCCTCCTCCCACGGGTTATGTTCCATCCCCTCCTCCTCCTCTTCCTCCCATGGGTTATGTTCCATCCCCTCCTCCTCCTCCTCCCACAGGTTATGTTCCATCCCCTCCTCCTCCTCCCACGGGTTATGTTCCATCCCCTCCTCCTCCTCCCACGGGTTATGTTCCATCCCCCCCTCCTCCTCCCATGGGTTATGTTCCATCCCCTCCTCCTCCTCTTCCTCCCATGGGTTATGTTCCATCCCCTCCTCCTCCTCCTCCCACAGGTTATGTTCCATCCCCTCCTCCTCCTCTCATGGGTTATGTTCCATCCCCTCCTCCTCCTCCTCCCCCTTTCTCCCATGGGTTATGTTCCATCCCCTCCTCCTCCTCTCATGGGTTATGTTCCATCCCCTCCTCCTCCTCCCACGGGTTATGTTCCATCCCCTCCTCCTCCTCTTCCTCCCATGGGTTATGTTCCATCCCCTCCTCCTCCTCCTCCCACAGGTTATGTTCCATCCCCTCCTCCTCCTCCCACGGGTTATGTTCCATCCCCTCCTCCTCCTCCCACGGGTTATGTTCCATCCCCTCCTCCTCCTCCCACGGGTTATGTTCCATCCCCTCCTCCTCCTCCCACGGGTTATGTTCCATCCCCTCCTCCTCCTCCCACGGGTTATGTTCCATCCCCTCCTCCTCCTCCCCCCATGGGTTATGTTCCATCCCCTCCTCCTCCTCCCACGGGTTATGTTCCATCCCCTCCTCCTCCTCCCACGGGTTATGTTCCATCCCCTCCTCCTCCTCCCACGGGTTATGTTCCATCCCCTCCTCCTCCTCCCACGGGTTATGTTCCATCCCCTCCTCCTCCTCCCATGGGTTATGTTCCATCCCCTCCTCCTCCTCCCACGGGTTATGTTCCATCCCCTCCTCCTCCTCCCACGGGTTATGTTCCATCCCCTCCTCCTCCTCCCACGGGTTATGTTCCATCCCCTCCTCCTCCTCCCATGGGTTATGTTCCATCCCCTCCTCCTCCTCCTCCCACAGGTTATGTTCCATCCCCTCCTCCTCCTCCCACGGGTTATGTTCCATCCCCTCCTCCTCCTCCCATGGGTTATGTTCCATCCCCTCCTCCTCCTCCCACGGGTTATGTTCCATCCCCTCCTCCTCCTCCCCCCATGGGTTATGTTCCATCCCCTCCTCCTCCCCCCATGGGTTATGTTCCATCCCCTCCTCCTCCTCCCACGAGTTATGTTCCATCCCCTCCTCCTCCTCCCACGGGTTATGTTCCATCCCCTCCTCCTCCTCCCACGAGTTATGTTCCATCCCCTCCTCCTCCTCCCATGGGTTATGTTCCATCCCCTCCTCCTCCTCCCACGGGTTATGTTCCATCCCCTCCCCATCTAATATTTTCCTTTGGTATGGATTACATGTTCCCCAAAATGATAATGGATGTAATTAGCCTACTGTTCCTGTTGCATGAGACTTCTGTGGTTGATCGATGCCAAATTACAGGGACCACACGTTTAACAACTCCAAGAGGAAATGCCCTGGACACCCCCTCAAATCTTTATGGGAGATTGTGTCTCATTCATTCAAATTAAAATTCTGCAAACCTCACTAAGTTTTCAGACCCATCAAGGTCCACTTATTTTCAGTGGCAATTTCAGTTATTCCTGAAAAAAAATTATTCTGTCTGGATCAGCAAGCTGAAAACTAAAAAAGATTAATGTTTTGGGTGTGACCCTTCATCATACTCATTCTATAAGGTTCTTAGCTCAGAAAATCAAGATGTAGAATCACTTTGGGTGGAGCTAAGAAACAAGGGTCAAAAACACTGGTGGGAGTAGTTTATAGGCCCCCCTAACGATAGCTGTAGTGTCGGGCACAGTAAAAATCAGGAAACTATAAGTGCATGTAACAAGGGTAATACAGTAATCATGGGGGTCTTGAATTTTCATCTCGTCTGGGCAAACCAAATTTGCAGCAATAGCGCAGAGGATGAGTTCATGAAATCCATTCAAGATAGTTTTCTAGATCAGTATGTTGAGGAACCAACCAATTAGATCTAGTACCATGCAATGAGAAAGGGTTAATTAATAATCTTGTAGTAAAGGGGCCTTTAGGGAACAGTAATCATAATATGATAGAATTTTATGCTGAGTTTGAGTGTGATTTAGTTAAGTACAAAACTAGGGTCTTAAATCTGAACAAAGCAAACTACGTAGGTATGAGGGGCGAGTTGGCCAAGATAGATTGGGAAACTAGATTAAAAGATATGATGGAAGATAAGCAATGGCAAACATTTAAAGAAATAATTCATAATTCGCAACGAATATATTCCCTTAAGGAATAAGAGCCCCACAGGAAAAATGATCCAACCGTGGCTAACAAGAGAAGTTAAAGATAGTATTAGATTAAAGAAAGAGGTGTGGCGGAGCCACGAAGAGACTCAGAACATTTGAGAATAATCTCTTTAACTGCATTGTAGTGCAGCCATGTACTGCACCTTTAAATTGTTTGTTAACTATACTGTATGTACCTTCCTATACCCTGCGTGATGACGTCATGACGCCGATCACGTGACCGCCAGTGGCGCGAAGAACGCGATGACGTCAGTTTCCAGAACCTTCCAGCAGTCGTCGAGTGCCTCACAGCCCGAACAGACCTGTATACATCTTCTCCTGTAGTTTACTAGTTAACTTCGTTGTTATTAAACTTTGTTGTTTTGATTTACTGAGTCGAACTGCAATTATTCAGATAGGAACTACCGTTCCTACATTGGTGACCCCAATCTCGTCGAACAACTTTCGTTGAGATTCAAGAATGAACACGAACGCCGTCGCCCTCAAACTTCCACAGTTCTGGGAACAACAGCAATCAGCATGGTTCTTCCAGGCAGAAGCCCAGTTCTGACTCCGAGAGATTACAGCGGATTCGACCCATTATTTTCACGTGGTCTCCGCTCTCGACAGCACCACGGCCTCGCGGGTCGTCAGCCTCCTGGGCAATCCACCAGAAGAGGGCAAGTATGAGGCTCTTAAAACTCGTTTGCTGCAGGTGTTTGGTCTCAATAAGTCGGAGCGCGCACGCAGGCTTATTGCTATGCCTGGCCTCGGGGACTCAAAACCTTCTGAACTGATGAGCCAGATGCTCACGCTTTTGGGCTCGGAGCCCCAATGTTTTTTGTTCCGTGAACTTTTCCTTAACCAGCTACCGGAACCGGTTCAGACGGCCCTGGCCAATTCTCCGATTACGGACTGTGTAGAACTTGCGGCTGAGGCAGACAAGTTTTTTTTACTGTTGCACAGCAGTATTGTGCAGCCACGAGGCGCCCTTCCCCCTCGCGGGCGCAGCCCAGCCCTCCTCCCGCAGGCTGGTGTGCATACCACGCCCGTTTTGGCGCCAAAGCTCGATGCTGCCGCCCGCCCTGCAGTTTTTCGCCAAAAAAAAAAACCCCCACCAAGCCCGCCCCCTTCGGCAAAACTGACTGGGTCTAAAAAAAAAACATCCACTTCACCATGGCGGTTGGTTCGGCGGGAAAGCTGCTGTACATCACGGATTCCACGACAGGGCGACGATTTTTGTGCGACACCGGATCCCAGTGCAGTATTCTGCCAGCTTCAAGGCTCGATCTGCAATCCGGCGGGTGCGGTCCACCCCTCGAGGCAGCTAATGGCGCGGATATCCGCACGTTCGGAAAACGGACAGTCAATTTAACCTTCAGCGGTCAGAGATTTGTTTGGGACTTTATTGTGGCTAAAGTTTCGCAGGCTATCCTGGGCGTCGATTTTTTCTGCTCCAACAGTTTTCTGGTCGACGTCCAACACTGCCGACTCATAAATGCGTCCAATTTCCACGCACTGCCATGCCATCGCAGCACCATGTCCTGGTCGATTGCCTGTACGCTTGCAGCACAGGACGGGTTTACACGCCTGCTCGGGGAGTTTCCAGAGCTCACCAGGCCTACGTTTTCGGCAGCAGTCACGAGGCACGGCGTGGTGCATCACATCACGACGAAGGGACCGCCGGTTTATGCCCGGGCACGTCGGTTGGAACCAGGCAAGCTCGCAGCGGCAAAAGCCGAGTTTCGCACCATGGAACGCTTCGGGATCGTCCAACGCTCCAATAGCCCTTGGTCCTCCCCACTGCATATCGTCCCCAAACCAGGCGATGGCTGGCGACCTTGCGGGGATTACTGACGTCTTAATGAAGCCACTACACCGGACAGGTATCCAATACCTCATATCCAGGACTTTTCGGCCCATCTGGCTGGCAACTCCGTTTTCTCCAAGGTGGATCTCGTCCGCGGTTACCACCAAGTCCCGGTACACCCGCAAGATGTCCCCAAAACGGCGGTCATCACACCGTTCGGACTTTTCGAATTTCTCCGAATGCCTTTCGGGTTGAAAAACGCAGCGCAGGCCTTCCAACGGCTCATGGACTCTGCGTTACGAGATTTGCCCTTTCTTTTTGTTTACTTGGATGACATCCTCATCGCCAGTACAGATTCGCAGGAACACCTACAGCATTTGCGCACACTTTTTGCCCGTCTCAGCCAGCACGGCCTCATCATCAACCCCGCCAAATGCCAGTTTCGATTATCCAGCATCGATTTCCTGGGACACAAGATCACTTCGGACGGCGCCGTCCCACTAGCTACCAAGGTAGAAGCAGTTACAGCATTCCCACGGCCTCACACAGTCAAATCCCTGCAGGAGTTTCTGGGGATGGTGAACTTCTATCACCGGTTCGTCCCCAAAGCAGCCCAGCTAATGCAGCCGCTGTACGAAGCGCTCAAAGGGAAGTCGGGAAAGGACGCTATCACTTTGACGCTGCTGATGGACCAGGCGTTCCTTAACACCAAGGCGGCGTTGGCAGATGCAACCATGCTTGCTCACCTGTTACTACAGATGCCTTCGGGGTGGTTCAAGAGCAATGGGTCGATGGTGCGTGGCGGCCGTTAGCATTCTTCAGCCGCCAGCTTCGCAAGAACGAGCAAAAATATAGCACTTTTGACAGGGAGTTGTTGGCCCTGTTTTTAGCCGTCCGACACTTCCGTTTTCTCCTAGAAGGGCGTCCGTTTACTGCATTCGTGGACCACAAGCCACTTACGCTCGCAATGGCAAAAACGACAGAGCCTTGGTCAGCCCGCCAGCAGCGCCACCTCACCTTTATATCCGAATTTACGATGGATCTAAGGCACGTGTCCGGCAAGGATAATCTCGTGGCCGATTGTCTCTCCCGTTCTCCAGTCCAGGCAGTCCACCTGGGTATCGATTTCGTTGGGTTGGCAGAAGAGCAACTAGCAGATCCCGAAGTACAGGCATACCGGACCACGCCTTCCAGTTGGCAGGTGGCCGATACCACGCTTTTGTGTGACACATCCATGGGAGTGCCCAGGCCCATCGTGCCGTTGGAATGGCGTAAGAAAATTTTCCAGGCCATACATGGGTTATCGCACCCAGGGATGCGTGCTTCACAACGGCTAATGTCCCGTAAATTTGTCTGGAAAGGAATGCATTTGGACGTCCGGGACTGGACAAACCAGTGCGTGGATTGTCAAAAAGCAAAAGTTAATCGCCATGTCAAAGCTCCACTGGCCGAATTTCCAGTGCCAGAACGCCGTTTCGACCATGTACACGTGGACTTACTGGGTCCTCTTCCCATTTCGCAAGGTTTCACACATCTCCTGACGGTAGTGGACTGTACCACCAGGTGGGCAGAGGCGATTCCATTGAGTGCTACTGCTGCATCAGACGTCTCCAGGGCGTTCGTTTCATCGTGGGTAGCTCGTTTCGGGGTACCATCCGACATCTCCTCAGACAGAGGCCCACAATTTACGTCAGAGTTGTGGACAGCAGTCGCGCAAGGTTTGGGTGCCAAGCTGCACCGCACCACCGCATACCATCCGCAAGCGAATGGCCTGTGCGAGCGGTTCCATTGGTTGCTCAAGGCGTCACTCCGGGCCAGCTTGCGTGGTTCCAACTGGGTGGACAGACTCCCCTGGGTGTTACTAGGCCTTCGAACAGCCCCCAAGAATGATCTCCAGTCCTCATCGGCCGAGTTAGTCTACGGCCAGCCACTTCTGGTACCAGGTGACTTTATCCCTTCACACACGGAATCGTGGTCTGCGGCTCAGCAGCTCCTCCAGCATCAGGAGGTGGCCAAGAATTTCCTGCCTATTCCAACCTCGAATCACAACCTACAGAGGCCTCACGTCCCGGCAGAACTAATGAGCTCTGAGTATGTTTTTATTCGGCAGGACGCTCACAGAGGCCTGTTAAAACCACCTTATGTTGGACCGTTTCGTGTCATATCATCGGGTGCAAAATTTTTCACGGTGGACGTTGGTGGCAAACCAGATACCATCTCTATTGACCGACTTAAACCGGCCCATCTCGATCGGAGTGAAGAGTCGTTGCTGCTCAACCGCCTCGCCGTGGTCGTCCTCCGTTGACCGCTGCACCAGCTCGGCATCAGCCCGCCAGTGAACCGCCTGCATCGGTTTCCACGTCGCCTACACTAGCTCCTCTTGTTCCCTCCACGCCTGTCGTGCCGCTCCAGACGCAGCCAAGAACCGACTCGTCCTTCGACGCTCCATGCCCGCTGCCTGAGTTTCGCCGTCGCTCGACCAGGTTTATCAAGCCTCCTGTTCGTTTGACACTGTCTGTTAAAGAGCACTCTGGGGGGGGGGCGCCTGTGGCGGAGCCACTAAGAGACTCAGAACATTTGAGAATAATCTCTTTAACTGCATTGTAGTGCAGCCATGTACTGCACCTTTAAACTGTTTGTTAACTATACTGTATGTACCTTCCTATACCCTGCGTGATGACGTCATGACGCCGATCACGTGACCGCCAGTGGCGCGAAGAACGCGATGACGTCATGACATCGGTTTCCAGAACCTTCCAGCAGTCGTCAAGTGCCTCACAGCCTGAACAGACCTGTATACATCTTCTCCTGTAGTTTACTAGTTAACTTCGTTGTTATTAAACTTTGTTGTTTTGATTTACTGAGTCGAACTGCAATTATTCAGATAGGAACTACCATTCCTACAGAGGCTTAGAATGTTGCCAAAAAAAGTAGTAAGCCTGAGGATTGGGAGGATTTTAGAAATCTGCAGAGGATGACCAAGAAATTGATAAAGAGGGAAAATAGAATGAGAATAAACTAGCGAGAGACATAAAAAGATTGTAAAAGCTTCTATAGGTATGTAAAAAGGAAGAGATTAGCAAAAGTAAACGTGGGTCCCTTACAGGCAGAGACAGGAGAAATTATAATGGGCAATAAGGAAATGGAAGAGACATTAAACAAATACCCTGCATCTGTCTTCATGGAAGAAGACACTAATAACATTCTGGAAATAGTGGGGAACCAAGGGTCTAGTGAGAATGAGGAACTTAAAGAAATTAGTTTTAATAAAGGAATACTACTGGAGAAATTAATGGGACTAAAAGCCGACAAATCCCCTGGACCCAATGGCCTACAACCTAGGGTTTTAAAAGAGGTGGCTAGAGATAGTGGATGCATTGGCTTTGATCTTCCAGAATTCCCTAGATTGTAGATCAGTCCCCGCAGATTAGAAGGTAGCAAATGTAACCCCGTTAATCAAGAAAGTAGGGCGAGAGAAAACAGGAAACTATACACCAGTTAGCCTGACATCAGTAGTGGAGAAAATGCTAGACCAAGTGTCTGTGGGAGAACACTTGAGTATGAGTGATCATCGTATCATAAGATTTAGATTAGCAATGGAGAGGAGCAAGGAACAATCTAGAGTGGAACTTCTAAACTGGAATAGGGCTAACTTCAATGGGATGTGAAAGGATCTAGCCAGGAGTAAAATGGAACCAAAGACTGACAGGAAAAACTGTAACGGAACAATGGGTGATCTTTAAGGAGAAGATGTTCCAAGTATAGGTTAGGTACATTCCAACAAGAGGGAAGGGTAAGGGAACCAAAGCAAGGGCTCCTTGGATGACGAGGGAGATAGAGAAGATGATGAAACAAAAAAAGAGGGTGTATGATGAATGTCAGGTGAATTCTTCAAGGGAGAACCAGACCAAATACAATAAGTTGAGAGGGGAAGTGAAGATGAAAATTAGACTGGCAGAGAGAATGAGAGTAGAATGACAGGTAACATAAAAGGGAACCCAAAAATCTTACGACCCTCTTACTGTTTACATGCCGGTAAAAGAGGCAGGGTAGGACATAGAAACACAGAAGATAGGAACAGGAGTAGGCCATTCGGCCCCTCAAGCCCGCTCTGCCATTTAATGAGATCATGGCTGATCATCCAAATTCAGTACCCTGTCCTTGCTTTCTCCCCATATCCCTTGATCCCTTTAGCCTCAAGAAATATATCCAACTCCTTCTTGAATATATTTAATGAATTGGCCTCAACTGCCCTGTGTGGCAGAGAATTCCACAGGTTCACCACTCTCTGGGTGAAGAAATTCCTCATCAGTCCTAAATGGCTTACCCCTTATCCTTAGGCTGTGACCCCTGGTTCTGGACTCCCCCACCATCGGGAACATCCTTCCTGCATCTAGTCTGTCTAGTCCTGTTAGAATTTTATAAGTTTCAATGAGATCCCCTCTCATTCTTCTAAACTCCAGCGAATATAAACCCAATTGACCCAACCTCTCCTCATACATCATTCCTGCCATCCCAAGTATCAGCCTGGTGAATCTTCGCTGCACTCTCCATGGCAAGAACATCCTTCCTCAGATAAGGCAAACAAAACTGCACACAATACTCAAGGTGTGGTCTCACCAAGGCCCTGTACAACTTCAGCAAGACTTCCTTGCTCCTGTACTCAAATCCTCTCGCTATGAAGGCCAACATACCATTTGCCTTCTTAACCGCCTGCTGCACCTGCATGCTTACCTTCAGCGACTGGTGCATAAGGACACCCAGGTCTCGTTGCACTTTCCCTTTTCCCAATCTATTGCCGTTCAGATAATAATGTCTCCCTGTTTTTGCCACCGAAGTGGATAACCTCGCATTTATCCACATTGGGCAGATGCATGGCAAATGCAGTATAATCACCCACCTGTCCAAATCGTACTGGAGTTTCTCTGCATCCTCCTCACAGCACACATGCCCACCCAGCTTTGTGTCGCCTGCAAACTTGGAGGTATTACATCTAGTTCCCTCGTCTAGATGATTTATATATATTGTGAATAGCTGGGGTCCTAGCACCGATCCCTGCGGTACCCCACTAGTCACTGCCTGCCACTCAGAAAAAGACCCGTTTATTCCAACTCTTTGCTTCATGTCTGCCAACCAGTTTTCTATCCAAGACAGTACCTTACCCCCAATCCCATGTGCTTTAACTTTACACGCTAATCTCTTATGCGGGACCTTATCGAAAGCCTTCTGAAAGTCCAAATACACCACATCCACTTGTTCTCCCTTATCTATTCTACCAGTTACATCCTCAAAAAATTCCAGTAGATTAGTCAAGCATGATTTACCTTTTGTAAATCCATGTTGACTTTGTCCGATCCCGTCACTGTTTTCCAAGTGCGCTGCTATTACAGGAAACTTTTTTTTTTTATCCGGCACTGACGGGACCGACGTGGTGCCGGTTCATCAAAAATTCCGGATAATCGAAAGCTATAGTAAAAAATACGGAGAGATGAGAGCTCCGTATAAAGCAACAAACCCTGTTGCTTAGCAACAGGTTCAGAACAATGGCCACAAGTTCCAAGCGTCTCTGTAGTTTAGCAACAGCTGCAGCCACACCCTTGCACAGCAACAGATGGAGGAAGGCAAGTACAATACGAAGTAAAACTTACCTGAACCTACTCCTGAATTTTGCCGGTTAACCGAGATTTCCGGTTATTTAGGTGCCGGTAAATCGAAAGTTTCCTGTACATCTTTTATAATGGACTCTAGCATTTTCCCAACTACCGATGTCAGGCTTACCGGTCTATAATTCCCTGTTTTCTCTCTACCACCCTTCTTAAATAGTGGGGTTACAGTAGTTATCCTAGGATGTAGATTATCAGGCCCTGGGGATTTATCGGCCTTCAATCCCGTCAATTTCCCTAACACCATTTCCCTACAAATACTGATTACATTCAATTGCTCCCTCTCATTAGGCCCTATGTTCCCCGACATCTCTGGGAAGTTATTTGTATCCTCCTTTGTGAAGACAGAACCAAAGTATGTATTTAATTGGTCTGCCATTTCTTTGCTCCCCATTATAAATTGCCCTGATTCTGACTGCAAGGGACCTACGCTTAACTTCACCAATCTTTTTCTCTTCACATAGCTATAGAATCTTTTACAGTCAGTTTTTATGTTATCTGCAAGCTTACTCTCAATCTATTTTCCCCCTCTTAATTAATCCTTTGGACCTATTAGGAACAAAGAAGGTGATATATGCTGAGAGGCGCAGGGCAAGGCTAGAATACTCTGAGTACTTTGTATCAGCGTTTACGAAGGTGGTGGTTGCGGACAACAAAATATCGGTAGAAGTAGAAAAGGTAGAAGCAATGGAAGGGGTGAAAATTGATAGACAGGATGTACTAGAAAGGCTGGGTATGCTTAGAGTGGAGATGGCTTACATCCCAGGTTGCTAAGGGAATTGGGGGAGGAGATAGCGGAAGGGCTTGCCATAATTTTCCAATCTTCCCTAGAAGTGGGGGAGGTGCCTGAGGATTAGAAAGTGGCAAATATGACACCATTGTTCAAGAAAGGGTGCAAGGACAATCCTAGTAACTACAGGCCGGTCAGTTTAACATCAGTGGTGGGTAAAGTTTTAGAAACAATAATCAAGGAAAAAATTAACAGGCACTTGGAGAGGTTTAAGCTAATTAAGGAGAGCCAACACGAATTTGTAAAAGGCAGATCGTGTTTGACTGATCTAATTGAATTTTTTGATGAAGTAACAGAGAGGATTGATGAAGGGAATGCAATGGATGTTGTCTACATGGATTTTAGGAAGGAGTTTGGCATAGTACCACATAGAAGGCTGGTTAACAAAATTGAGGCTTATGGAATAGGTGGGTCAGTGGCAGCTTGGATAAGGAATTGGCTTAAGGACAGAAAACAGTGAGTTGTGGTAAATGGCTGTTTTTCAGACTGGAGGATGGTAGACAGTGGTGTTCCCCAAGGGTCAGTGCTGGGGCCACTGCTTTTTTTGATATATATAAATGATCTGGATATTGGAACACAGAGTAGAATTTCTAAATTTGCAGTTGACACCAAACTTGGGGGTGTGGCAAACAGTGATGATGATACCAATCGACTGCAACAGGACATAGATAGGCTAGCAGAATGGGCAGACAAGTGGCAGATGGAATTTAATACAGAGAAGTGTGAGGTGATGCATTTTGGCAAAAGAAACAGGGAGAGGCAATATACACTTAATGGCACAGTTTTAAAGATTGTGCAGGGACAGAAGGACCTGGGAGTTAATGTCTGAAGGTGGCGGGACATATTGAGAGAGTGGTTAGCAAAGCATATGGGATCTTGGGCTTCATAAATAGAGGTATTGAGTACAAAAGTAGAGAAGTTATGCTGAACCTTTATAAAGCGCTGGTTGGGCCACAACTGGAGTATTGCGTTCAGTTCTGGTCACCACACTGTAGGAAGGATGTGAAGGTCCTTGAGAGGGTGCAGAGGAGATTTACCAGAATAGTTCCGGGGATGGGGGATCTTGGCTACAAGGACAGGTTGGAGAAGCTGGATTTGTTTTCATTACAGCAAAGGAGGTTGAGGGGTGATTTGATAGGGGTGTACAAGATTACGACGGGTTTGGATAGGCTAGACGGGGAAAGGCTGTTCCCACTAGTTGATGGTACAAGGAATAGGGCACAGATTTAAGGTTTTGGGCAAGAGATACAGGGGGGATGTGAGGAAAAACTTTTTTTACACAGAGAGTGGTGAGGACCTGGAACTCGCTGCCGACGGAAGTGGTGGAAGCAGAGACACTCAATATTTTCAAGGGTTGACTGGATAGGCACTTGAGGGAAATAAACTTGCAGGGCTACGGGGATAGAGCAGGGAATAGGACTGACTGGATTGCTCTACAGAGCGCCGGCACGGACTCGATGGGCTGAATGTCCTCCTTCTGAGCCGTTATGACTATGACACTATGACCAGCAGTCAGCAGCCGAGTCCCCCTCACCCCACTCACCTTCCAGAACACGGAACCCCCATCACCTCCCGTAACCCGAGACCCGCTCACCTCCCGTAACCCGAACCCTCCTCTCCTCAAACCCCCTCCCTCCCCCTCAAACCCCCTTTTCCCTCCTCAAACCCCCTCCCCCCACCCCTCCTCCCAATCCTCCACCCTCCTTCTTCCCCATCTTTTCCTAGCCCCCTCCCCTAACCCCTCCTCACCTCAACCCCACTCCTTCTCCTCCTCACCTCAACCCCCCCTCCTCCTCCTCACCTCAACATAACATAAGAAATAGGAGCAGGAGTAGGCCATACGGCCCCTCGGGCCTGCTCCGCCATTCAATAGCATTATGGCTGATCCGAATCTAGACTCACGTCCACTTCCCTGCCCTCTCCCCGTAACCCCTAATTCCCTTATCTGCTAGGAAACTGTCCATCTCCATTTTAAATTTATTTAATGTTGCAGCTTCCACAGCTCTCTGGGGTAGCAAATTCCATAGATTTACTACCCTGAGTGAAGAAGTTTCTCCTCATCTCAGTTTTGAAAGGGCAGCCCCTTATTCGAAGATTATGCCCCCTAGTTCTAGTCTCACCCATCAGTAGAAACATCCTCACCGCAGCCACCCGATCAAGCTCCCTCACAATCTTACATGTTTCGATAAGATAAACCCCCCTCCTCCTCCTCAACCCCCCTCTTCCTCCTCCTCCCCTCAACCCCCCCCTCCTCCTCCTCCCTTCAACCCCCCTCCTACCTTCAACCCCCCTCCTCCTCCTCCCCTCAAGCCCCCTCCTCCTCCTCCTCCCCGCAACCCCCCTCCCCCTCCCCTCAACCCCCCTCCTCCTCCCCTCAACACCCCTCCTCCTCCCCTCAACACCCCTCCTCCTCCCCTCAACACCCCTCCTCCTCCTCCGCCCCTCCTCCTCCTCCTCACCTCAACCCCCCTCCTCACCTCAACACCTGCCCCCTCCTCCTCACCTCAACCCGCCCCCCCTCCTCACCTCAACACGCCCCCTCCTCCTCACCTCAACCCGCCCCCTCCTCCTCACCTCAACCCGCCCCCTCCTCCTCACCTCAACCCGCCCCCTCCTCCTCACCTCAACCCGCCCCCTCCTCCTCACCTCAACCCCCCTCCTCCTCACCTCAACCCCCCTCCTCCTCACCTCAAACACCCCTCCTCCCCTCTTAATCCCCTCCCTCCTGCCACCTTCACGCCTTCGCTCCTCCCCTCTTCACTCCCACCTTGCCTCTTCACTCCCTCTCCCTCCTCCCCTCTTCACTTCCCCCTCCTCCATCCTCCCCTCATCACACCCTCCCCTCTTCACTCCCCCCACCACCCCCTCCCTCCCTTCAAACCCCCTCCCTCCCCTCTTCACCCCCCCTCCCTCCCTCACCTCTACACCCCCTCCCGCCCCTCCTTCACCCCCTCCCTCCCTTCTTCCCCTCCTCACCTCTCTTCCCTCCCCTCTTCACCCCCTCACCTCTCTTCCCTCACCTCTTCACCCCCCACTCCCCACCCCCCCAACCCTCCCTCCGCACACCCCTGCCCTCCCTCCCCCATTCCCTCCCCTCTTCACCCCCCTCCCCCCTCAACCCCTCCCCCCTCCTCAACTCAACCCCCTCCTCCTCACCTCAACCCTCCTCCTCCCCTCAACCCCCCTCCTCCTCCCCTCAACCCCCCTCCTCCTCCCCAACTCAACCCCCTCCTCCTCCCCAACTCAACCCCCTCCTCCTCACCTCTTGATCCCCTCCCTCCTGCCACCTTCGCGTCTTCGCTCCTCCCCTCTTCACTCCCACATTGCCTCTTCACTCCTCCCCCCTCCTTGCCTCTTCACTCCCCCCGCCCCCTCTTCACTTCCCCCTCATCCCTCCCCTCTTCACTTCCCCCTGCCATCTTCACTTCCCCCCTCACTTCCCCCCTCCCTTCTTCACTTCCCCCCTCCCTCCTCACTTCCCCCCTCACTTCCCCCCTCCCTCCTCACTTCCCCCTCCCTCCTCACTTCCCCCCTCCCCTCTTCACTTCCCCCCTCCCTCCTCCCCTCTTCATTTCCCTCTCCCTCCTCCCCTCTTCACTTCCCTCCTCCCCTCTTCACTCCCCCCTCCTCCCTCCTCCCCTCCTCCCTCCTCCCCTCTTCACCCCCTCCCCTCTTGACTTCCCCCTCCTCCATCGTCCTCTTCACTCCCACCCCTCTCTCTTCCCCTCATATCTTCACCCCACCTCACCTCTTCACAACCCCTACCCCTCTTCACCCCCCCTCACATCACCTCCCCTCCCTCCCCTCTTCAACCCCCTCCCTCCTGTCTCCACCCCCTCCCTTCCTCACCTCTTCATCCCCTCCCTCCCTCACCTCACCTCTTCACCCCCCTCCCCAACCCCCAAACCCTCCCTCCCCAATGCACCCCCTCCCTCCGCACACCCACCCCCCCTCTCTCCCTCCACTCTTCACACCCCATTCCCTCCCCTCCAACCTACTCCCCTCCGTCCCCTCTTCGCCCCCCCTTCCTTCCCTCCTCCCTCCCCTCTTCACCCCCTCCCTCCCTCCCCACCTCCCTTCCTCCCCTCTTCGCCCCCCCCCTCCCCCCTCCCACCCTCCCCGACGCCCCCCTCCCTCCCCTCGCCTCCCCTATGCGCCCCCCCACCCTCCCCTCCGTGCCCCCCACCCTCCCCTCCCCCTCCCCCCTCCCTCTCCCCCCTCCCTCCCCTCTTTGCCCCCCTCCCTCCCCTCTTTGCCCCTCTCCTTCTTCGCCCCCCTCCCTCCCTTCTTCGCCCCCCTCCCTCCCTTCTTCGCCTCCCTCCCTCTCCTTTGCCCCCTCCCTCCACCCCTCCCCTTTTCGCCCCCCCTCCCCCCTCATCACACCCCCTCCCCCCATCACAGCCCCCGCCCCCCCTCTTCACTCCCCCTCCCCACACCCAATTCACAATTCACAATTCAAATCGCTTTATTGGCATGACAAGTTACATCTTATGTTGCCAAAGCATCAAAATACATCTATGGTTTACCACATAAACGCAGTTCCATTCATACAGTGTATAAACAGGTATATCCCCGAGTGTACAAACATACACTCGCATCGTTTATATATATTCTTTTCTTAGTTTACTGGTTGGCTCTCTGTTCATGGCAAGCTGCAACATAGCGTGCCGCCAGTGTTACACAGCTTCTCTCCTCTCCCAGTAGGAATGGGAGTTTTTGGTTGTCATTCAGATTTCTGAAATCAGGGCATATTTGTGAGAATTTTTGGTAGAAAATTCTCCCTGATGCCCTGATATTTTCCACAAGCTGTGAGGAAGTGCATCTCTGTCTCCACCACTCCCTGACAGCAGTGCGAGCATATCCTTTCCTCTCTCGGCAGCCTGGTCTGCCTGTGTCTGCCTTTTTCGATCGCTAGGCTATGTTCGCTAAGTCTGTACCTTGTCAAGGTTCTTCTCAGTTTGTTATCCTTTACCATGGTCAGGTAATCAGCTATGTTGTATTGTCTGTTTAGGGCCAAGTAGCAATTGAGTTTGCTTTGGGTTTTTGTTGTTTCTGCCCAATATGTCAGATATTTTTCCTTTTGCTTAGCGACGATTGTGTTGGGTCGAATTCTTTGTGTTACCCTGTCACTGTCCTGGGGCTGGTTATTGTTAGTATTGTTAGTAGTTACTTCACTGAGTCCAGGACTAGTTGACTGAGGGTATTCTTCTTTATGGTCAGCTCTTGGCATTTCAGGGCGTAGTAGTGATAGCATTGGGGATTGCTCATTTGTAGGTGATTCCAAAATTTGGTGGCTCTTTTTTGGATAGTGATTATTAATGGATATTGGCCGAGTTTCCGCCCTGCATGCATTGTTTACTGTTTTCCTTTGAGTCCGGAGGATACTTTTACAGAATTCTGCATGTAGGATCTCAATTGGGTGTTTGTCCCAATTTTGCAAATTCTTGTTGCCCCTCCCCTCCCCCCTCTTCACACCCCCTCCCCTCCACACCCCCTCCCCACCACACCCCCTCCCCTCCACACCCCCTCCCCATCCCCTCCCTCCCCCCTTCACACCCCCTCCCCCCTCCCCACCCCTCTTCACACCCCCTACCCCCTCCTCTTCACACCCCTAACCCCCTCCCCTCCCACACCCTCCCCCCCTCCCCTCCCCCTCCCCTCCACACCCCCTGCCCTCCACACCCCCTCTTCACACCCCCTCCCCTCCACACCCCCTCTTCACACCCCCTCCCCTCCACAACCCCTCCCCTCTTCACACCCCCACCCCTCTTCACACCCCCTCCCCCCTTCACAGCCCTTCCCCCCTTACCACCCCCTCCCCCCTTCACACCCCTTCCCCCTCCCCTCTTCACACCCCCTCCCCCTCTTC